>NC_133775.1:73155698-73158476 GCF_003597395.2 Chelonoidis abingdonii | reverse complement strand
GGGCCATGCCTGGCTGTTTGAGGAGGCACAGCCTCCGCTAACTGGTCCTCCATACGATTTTGAAAACCTGATGCAGCCCTCAGACCAAAAAGTCTTCCCACCCTGGTTTAGCTTCTGGGTTATTTGGGCACTAGATTGGGAACTCTGCAGAGGAGTCCAAAAGGTTATATTGGAAAGCAGGAAACATTCTGCATGGAAAACGTCTTTGAATGAAGTCGTGGAAAAATTCTACTTTGTTAGAAAAGAATAGACTAGAGGTGGTCCTCCATTCTTTCTAATTTTTGAGTACTTAATAGTCAAAACTTGCACTGAGTTCACTGTTCATCTAGCTGCCGGTTCAGCTTTTCACCTTTTCAAAGCATGGATCATGAATTTTCATTCATCTTATGGTTACAAAGCTTGTTCTGGATTCTCCCTCCAGTGTATGAATATAGTCTTTGTTCTGTTTCTACGGTGCCTAGCACAGTAAGATCCTAGTGCATGATTGGGACTCAGAGGTGTTACCCCAGGACCAATAAATTAATTATACTAATGCTCATAGATCCACTGTTTTGAGCTTAGGGGCACATCAGTTTTAAGTTTCCAAAATGCTCCTTTACAATGTCTGTATCAAAAAATGAACGATTCTTACTTGACGCTTCAGACACATTTATGAAAGCCTTATTTTCTCAATTTGTTCTCCTAGATCTATGCCCCGTTTGAGAACAGTCCTGGAGTGGCTTTAGCTACTAACTTCTCACGCACCACCTGAAGGTCACAACTGCTTGTTAATTTCCAGAACTGGGAAGCCCTATGGGCAATTCTCTAAGGCGAAAAAGTGGTGACTTTCTCCAAAAATCAGTCATTAGGGTTTGTCCATATGGATCCACACACCTCAGCCCATTCCAACTAGTTTCACTGGTTCGGACTATTCAGTTAATTGAAGGAACTGAGTGTGATTGGGGTCCATGACCCCTCTTAAATTCTCACAACTAAACAATGGGATACAAGTGGTCATATTAGACATTGATAGAAGTTTCCAAAATCATGTGCCAGAGATGCACTTCTCCCAAGAATATGAATGGACATACATGGTTATCTTGAGAAAAATCAGTTACTGTACATAATCATTCTGTGATGTATGAACTCTGTAAGGGAAATATTTTAACATTGAACGTTGCTATATTTTCATAGCTACTGAAATTCATTGGAAAGAAAATGCGAGTTATGTTTACTACGAGTTACTGCTATACATCTGTCATTTCAAAATATATAGAACACTTCTTTTCTTTTTACCAAGAAAAATAACCTGACTTAAAATTGTTCCGATGAACTTGTCATGAGAAATTCTAAAGAGGAATGACTTAAATAGAGTAATCTTACTAAGTGCGCTAACTTCTTTGAATAGTGTCCCTATGCTTATTCTACTTCAGGATGTGCGCATGCCCATACTCTTTTGATCCCTGGGTCCACACCTGCAACATAGATATCTTTGGGCTCTGGTGAATGGGCTTTGGGCTTTGGCCTCGGCCCTGGGCCCCAGTAAGTCTAACACGAGCCCCGGTGACCCATTAAAATGGGTTCCTGACCCACAGTTTGAGAACCCCTGGGTTATGCCCAAGATCTCAGGCTTCAAACTCTGCCTGCCTGCTATAGGCACTTTCCTTGGAGTGATAGGCATTCAGTATGTCTCCACTGCCTGAGAGAGACTTGTATCCCTGCCAAATGTACGATCTCCAACTTTTTTGATCTGCTTTTAACTCCTGAGTAGATCAGGCTAAAACTCCTGTTGATGGAGCATCTCTGAGACCCTGGGGTCCAAATCACCACCTTATACATTGGATCTGGTTGTTCAGAGCGGCCTGGTACATCACAGTTGCTATGGTAAGCAAACCTTGGGGTCCTTCAGAACCATCCAGACTCCAGAAAAAAAGAGACCTCATTTTACAGAGCAGGATAAGAGCAAGGAAAAGTCTTGATCTGAGTCCTCTTCATATCCTGGCACAGGAATTGGTGAGGCTCTTACCCACTCCGGTCACAAGACTGCAGCATCAGCTAAAAAGACCACACTGCATACTGAGAAGCCATTGGTAAACAATCTAGAGTGGTGTCAGCGCTGGACTCTGTACCTTCAAAGCAAATGGATTTTAAAGCGGAGCTGAAACTGTTGTTGATACAGTCTTATGTACCCAGCTGAGATGGGACTGTGGATTGCACTTCAGTACCCTCGCCTGTACCGCACTATATTCTGTGTCCCAAGAGTCATTCTCCAGCTCCTCTGGTGCCATCCTGGCTCCTTTTCCATGAGAACCTTCAGATCTGGGAAGAACTCAAATTGGTTTTACTGAGGGATACTGAAAGAATTCTCTCTGGTACCAACTTTATATTCTGGAGTCAACTTACCCTCCAGTCCTGCCATCTACAGTAACCCATCCTCTAGTACCAACACAGTCAATGGCCTAACACAATTTGAGGGTACTGAGAGGGACTTTCAGCTGGTACCCCCATCCTCCAGTACAGTCTTGCTGTCCAGTTGAGTCTTGGCCTCCAGATGCAGTAACCAGACCCTTTCCAGTTGACAAACTGCTGGTACCAGTACCACTTGCCCCTCTGATGGGCACTGCGGTGGGCACTTCATCTGATTCAGAGGTTTCCAAGGTTACTCCACCTTTCTGTTCTAGCCTCCCTCCCTTAAGGTGCACCCCAAGGAAGAAATTACACCCAGCAACTTTGTGGTTCTGCCCTTTCCTTGTGCCCCATGAGAGTTGGGTTATTGGAACCCAAGGGCCCCTTATGGTG
>NC_133775.1:73153943-73155598 GCF_003597395.2 Chelonoidis abingdonii | reverse complement strand
TAAGCGACACAAATCCCAAGAAGTGTTCCTTTATGCATACTGATTCAGTCTCATTCTCAGTCTCTGAAGTAGGCCTATCCACAAACCGAATGATCATGGTCATTTGTTCAACATGGCCTGCATCTGGTGTACAATCTAGAATGATTGAAAAGTATTTTGCAGTATGAGCAGATGCTAGGATTTTTTGTTTGATGGCATTGGATAGAAGCTGAATAAGCTCATTCTGTATGTCTTTCCCTAGGTAACGTACATGCATCTGCTGGTCCTTAATCCTGCAAAGATGCTTATCCATAAGTGGGTCGAACAAAGATAGATATTCGACAAATTTAGGAAATTTCCATTACCAGAAGTGTGCAGTTTTTCATGTGTTCCCTGAAAGGCCAGGTTTTGTGCACCAAGAACTCTGACCAAAGCAATCAGACAGTTTAGTATTTGCAGCCAATACTTTTCTTCTTGCTTAATCAAGTGCAAATGTTCTTCATCAATTGTTCTGTTGTATTTCAATCGCAGTTCAAGTTCCTTCCATGTCTGAACATTCGTCAAATGTTCACTGCTTTTCTCGTGCCGTGAAAGAATTGCAGACATGTTTTTCCAATCCCTTGAGCCTTTTTCAGAAAGAGATGATATGCCAATAGTACTACTGCCGAACAACTTGCAGCAGAAGCAAAAGACAGAATCACTTGATGTGGAATACTGCAGCCATTGACGGTGCATTTCTTCTCCATTAACAAGTCTACGTTTGTAATGAATTGTCGAGAATTTTCTTTGCTTACTATCTTTGGGGAAATCGAACTGCTGATTTGTTCCGGCCCATGTTCCACCAGAATTTGTCGGACTTGATCATCATATTTGGCCCAAGTAGCAGGATCATTGAAGCTCAAATTCAAACGAGTGACATTTTTGCTTTCATGGTCTTCCAAGTTTTGATCCTCACGTGTCTCATTTGATTCGTCTTCAATATTCAGATTATGTTCTTCAAACTCTTCTTCAACTTTTGAAAGTCCCACCTCCACCTCCATCTCTGCTTGATCCTTTGACATTGAACTACCTTCATCTCTGGCCAGTGGATGGAGATATTTCAGAAATGAACCTTCTTGCTTTCTTTCTTCTTTTTGCTTATCAGCCTTCTGCTTACGAAATTGTGCCCCAGACCGTTTTTTTTATCTGCCATGGGGCTGCATCAACTGTAAATGGAAAAAAATGAAATTTTATTCCTATCAGTCCTTTTTCTTGTTCACTATTAAAAGTAAAAGATAGAGAATGCATGTCACTTACTATAATTAACTATTTGAATTTCATCAACTGTTTGACGTAAATATTGATTAAGAGATCAAGATGACTTTCCCTTAAAATTAAGCAATGTTTATTGTAATCAGAAATACCTCTTTTTTAGTCACGTATACGTCCTTCCTTCATATCAAAATCTGACTGGGAGTGCTGAGGAACCCATTCTGCCTAACTAGCCATGCAACTCCAAATGATTAAAAACATCAAATGGTACAAACTCAATTTGAATGAAAAATTCCATTTTCTAACTAAATAGGTCACACACACTCAAATGGTTGCCAAGTGCTCTCTGTGGTGGTATGCTCATCTGCTCTAAATGCCTACTAACTTCCCTGTGAAAATAATCTTTGACTTTGATCCAATGAAAG
>NC_133775.1:73051135-73151996 GCF_003597395.2 Chelonoidis abingdonii | reverse complement strand
ACCCCCCCCCCGCGGCCCCGGGCTCGGAGCTGGCCCCCTTACCATGAGGCTCCTCGCTCATCCGGAGCCCTGCTGCTGCCACCGCCACCTCTGCGCACAGCCCTGCTCCACCCCGCCCCTCAGAGTGCTAAACACACGGTGGCAGGGCTCCGGATGAGCGGGGAGCATCTTTCCCTCCCCACGGAACCAAACGCTGCCCCGCGGGAGCGCCTAGCCCCAGCCCCCAGAGCGCTGTTTGCGTGGCAGCAGGGCTCTAGGGGAAAGCAGGGGAGGGGGCAGCGGCTTGCTGCGCTCAGGCCGGCACTCCGGCCCGGGACCGTGGACCCCGCGGCTTGCTGCGTCGGCAAGATTTTTAATGACACTCGGAGTCCCAGCAGGTAGCCGCATGCCATTAAAAATTGGCTCGCATGCCATAGGTTGCTGACCCCTGTCATATATGCTCTATTTGACCAGGCTGAAAAAAATTATGAGGCAAATAAATTGGAAGGAAGAATTTAATCAGGAAAATGTGAATGATAATTGAGAATCATTTAAGAATACCCTACTGGATGCCCAAAAAGTCAAAATCAAGGAGCAAGGCTCTACTGGCTAAAAATATGATTGGTTTAGAGGGAAGGTGAAGGCAGGTATAAAAATGTTCTATATAACAAGTGGAAGAAAGGGGAAGTTGATAGTAATGAATGTAAACCAGAAGTTAGAAACTAGAAAATTGATAAGGGATGCAAAGGGACACAAGGAGAATCCTGAGAATGGTACTGGTCCATTACTAGATGGAAGTGGGAAAATTATCAATAATAATACAGAAGAGTGTTCAATAAAATATTTCTGATCAGTGCTTAGGAAAAACAGGTGGTATAGTCTCATTATATGGTAATGATAGCACTCTTCCCATTCCACTAGTATCTCTGAAGGATGTTAAACAGAAGCTGCTGAAGTTAGGCTTTTTAAAATCAGCTGGTCCAAGTAACTTGCATCTAGTTTTAAAAGAGCTGACTGAGGTGCTTGCTGGAGCATAAACGTTGATTTTCAATAAGTCTTGGAGCCTGGGGATGTTCCAGAAGACTGGAAGAAAGCTAATGTGCCATTTTTAAAAAAGGATAAATGGGATGACCCTGGTAATTATAGGCCTGTCAGCCTGATAATGGAGTGGCAAGATAATGGAATGGCTGATATGGGACTTGACTAATATAGAATTAAAGGAGGGTAGTGTAATTAATGGAAATCAGCATGGATTTATGGAAAATAGATCCTGTCAAACTAACTTGATATCTTTTTATGATGAGATAACAAGTTTGTTTGATAAACTTATGGTGTTGTTATAATATACTTAGATTTCTGTAAGGTTTTTGACTTGGTACTGCATAATATTTTGATTAAAAAACTAGAGGCATACAAAATTAACATGGCACATATTAAATGGATTAAAAACTGGCTAAGTGATACATCCAAAATGGAGAATCATCATTTAATAGGAGTGTTTCCAGTGATGTCCCTCAGGGATTGGTTGTTGGTCCTACAGTATTTAACATTTTTATCAATTACCTGAAAGAAAACATAAAATCATCACTGATAAAGTTTGCAGATGACAGAAATATTAGGGGAATGGTAAATAATGAGGAGAACAGGTCACTGATTCAGAGTGATCTGGATCACTTGGTAAACTGGGTGCAAGCAAACAATATGCGTTTTGATATGCTAAATGTAAATGTATACAACTAGGAACAAAGAATGTAAGCCATTCTTACAAAATGGGGAACTCTATCCTGGGAAGCAGTGACTTTGAAAAAAAGATTTGGGGGTCATGGTGGATAATCAGCAGAACATGAGCTCCCAGTGTGATGCTGTGGCCAAAAGAGCTCATGTGATTCTGGGATACATAAACAGAGAAATCTTGAGTAGGCATAAAGAGGTTATTTTATCCCTGTATTTGGCACTGCTACAACTGCTGCTGGAATACTGCGTCCAATTCTGGTGCCCACAATTCAAGAAGGATGTTGATAAATTGTAGAGGGTTCAGAGGAGAACCACAAGAATAATTAAAGGATTAGAAAACCTGTCTTATAGTGACAGACTACTTAAAAATCTAAATCTATTTATCTTAAAAAAGAGAAGATTAAGGGGTGACTTGGTTACAGTCTGTTAAGTACTTACATGGGGAACAAATATTTAATAATGGCCTCTTCAATCTATCAGTGAAGGGTACACATGATCTAATAGAAGTTGCTAGATAAATTCAGACTGGAAATGAGGCGTAAATTTTTAACAGTGAAAGTAATTAGCCACTGGAACAATTTACCAAGTGGTATGGCGGATTCTTCATCATTGACAATTTTTAAATCAAGATTGGATGATTTTCTATAAGATCTGCTCTAGGAATTATTTTGGGGAAATCTTATGGTCCATGTTGTACAGGAGGTCAGACTAGTAGATGATCACAAGGGTCCATTCTGGCCTTGGAATCTATGAATCTATTAAAAGGCAAACAAATATTTTTTTTAACTGTCACCTCTGCAAACTCAATGAGGACTTTGTCAGTCGAACTGGGCAGTTTCCTTCTTGTACATCATCACCAGTGATAAAGACTCTGCAAACTAAATGAGTCTTTCATTGTCTGTGGTGGGTTTGCACAGTTATAAATGGCTGGAACTTAGTAACCAATTTTGTTGATGGTGACCACGAAGGAATAAAATCCAGTTCACTCCCTTTTAACTCTGTTGGTTCTGCAGGGCTAATAGGAGTAAAAAGCTGTGAAAACTAATGCTAGTCACTAAATCAGTAGATATGATTCTGAATTGATACAAGGAGCAGGTCTATGGAGTTAGGTGGTCTTTTTACAGCTCCTAATCTTGTCTCTGCCTTCACTGCAGCACTTTTATCTCCTCCCTAAGGTTCCGCTAAACCTGAACCCTTCTTTCTCTTGAAGTGGAGGACATAGGCTTCTGCTACTGTAGTAGGCAGCTGAATGATTCCTGTCCTTGATGGCTTGACTCACCTGATAAGATACGCTGTTTTCTCTGGTACTACTGTGCAGTGAGTCACTCGGAGCCAGCTGTGGGGATAGGGGCCCAGGGAGGGACTGGGCTGCACTGGCTGCAGACAGAATTCTCATTTGCTGGTCCTCTGACCATACAGTAGAACAGAGGTGGGGAAAAAAGTTTGCCCATCTCTGCAGTAAAAGGACAGAGCAGCCCCCAGTGGCAGAAGGAAACTGACATTTAGAAATCTGTGTTGCTGGACTCAGCTCAACAGCTAATCAACGGATGTGGGAAGGGAGAAGAGATCTGCACAAAGCATCAGCAGACATTAATCTCAGCTCTTCTTTGTGCTGCCTCCCCTTCTGCTCCACCCTTCATAACAGGACTAGTGGTGTGTGAGCCTGTTGTCCCGGTGTCATTCTGGCAGAAAGGAGAGCTTGTATTTATTTATATGAAAAAACAAGAGTCCTAAAATTAGCCTACTAGAAGCAGCATTTGTAGTAGAGAGAAAGAGCCTGGGCCTGGTGCAAAACTGTGAACCAAAATCGGGCCATGTATTCAAGTAAATGTTTACAAGTTCACTTTCTAGGACATGAACTTGGCAGAGTTGTTGCTAGTGTACTAGGCACTAGATATTTACGTATATATATTTTAGCTAGAGCCACAGGTGCTGACTTTTCAAACTGCTCACCCCCAGCTCTTCCCCAAGGTCCTATCCCTGCCTCGCCTCTTCCTGTCCCCGCTCCACCCTGCCCCGCCTCTTTCCATCGCTGCTGTGCCTCTTCCTGCCCACTCGCTCCCCGGAGTGTGCAGCATCCTTGCTCCTTCTCCCTCCATCCCAGCCTCCCTGCACTCCGTGAAAGAGCTGATTATGGTGGATGAGAGGTGCAGGGAGGGAGGGGGAGGCGCTGATCCACGGAGCCCACTGGCGCCCAGGAGGCGCCGGAGGGGGGTGGGGGGAGCTTATAAGGGAGCTGCCAATGGATGCTCAACACACACCATTTTTTCCCCATGGGTGCTCCAGCCCCATAGTCGTTTGTTTTAGCCTGTAAATGTTAGAGCACTTCACCTCAATTCTTTTTGTGGCCTATGGGACAGCAGGAACTCCCAGTGCCAACTGAGCCATTCCTTACTACTAGGCACTCCTATGTTAGTGTACCTGTAACCACAGAGCCAGGGCAAACTGTGCCTAGGGGGCAATAAACCTGGCCACATACCTTTGTCACTGAACCATGCCTGTGGTCTTTCTTTATGAGTAACACTGCAATCTGTTGAATGAGCAAGCTGCCTTGTCTACTGCTACTAAAAACTAAGGACAGAAGTACCGGGCAGCCTGAAAACGGCTACTAAGGCAAAGACATTCCAGCCTTCAGCAACTAACAACACTGGGTAGCATTTTCTGTTGAACCAGCTATCTGCGCATGGCTGGACAGCACACTGAAATAACACACACTTACACACAAGCCAATTGGCAACAGCATTAAACATATCTCAGGAACTGTCACTGTTATATTTGACCTCCCATATCTTTTGTTTATTATCAACCACTGATGTGTTGAATTTAATATAGATAGTAACCCCCTTAGAATAGAGAAAGACCTGTTATTTTGCTTTTCTTTAATGCACCGTGCACATATATCACACACATGGTAATAGTAACAGACACCAAAAATAATAATAATAGTAAAAGAGAGTAGAAAATAGGAAGTGGCAGAGAATATGATCCCAATGGGGCTGCATTAGTGCTTCTAATGATTCTTTTATTTAGTGCCTACATAAGTGTTATCAACTCTTGGGGTATTTAGCGTTTTTCTTAAAGTCCAGCTGTTGGATTAAGGTGAATATGTAAGAATCTTAGCTTTAAAAAAAATGTTTCTAGCCCCTTGTGGAGGCAGAAAAAAGTTTGAAAACGGGACCCAAGTGCACCCTAAATGTTCAGAAGCCCGAAGGCCAGAGGTGAAAGTAAGCCGGTATGAGCGGGTACAGAGGACCGGTAAGAAAAGGAGACTGCCTGAGGGAGGGACAAGCCTGCCCCCTGCATAAGAATAGTTTAAACTCAGCTGTTCCCTGAGTGGTTCAGCCCCCAGGGGTTAGGAGTGGTTTCTGGCATCCTTGTTAATTTCACTCACAGTATCTGGGGGGAGGGTGTGTTTGACCATGGCAGGGGCAGTCCTCTTCTGCTCCTGGGCTGAGGGGAACTCTCCAATACACAACAAATACAAGTATTTGGCTCCACAGCTTAAATCCAGAGCTAATAAAAGCAGGTGGAAGGGGAAAACTCACTGTCACATTGGTTTCTCATCTCCTCCCTCCCCCTCCTCCAGCCAGGCTGCAGAAAAGGCTCTGCATTCCTCCCCTGCCCTCCCACAGCAGGGGTTCTTCTCTAGGCTCTAGCTTGCAGTAGGGAGACTGGCTGAAATGCCTGCTGCTGCGGCCTGCATAAGAACAGTTTAAACTCAGCTGTTCCCTGTTCAGTTCAATCACCAGAGTTAGGAGCCATTTCTGGCATCCTTGTTAATTTCATTCCCAGTTGTTGTTGTTGGGGGGAGGGTGTGTGTGACCATAGCAGGGGCAGTTCTTTTCTGCCACTGGGATGAGGGGGATCTCCTATATACAAAAACCACAATCAAAATCAGGAACCATTTCCAAGTTCAAATCTATCCCATTCCCTCCCTAGCAGAGGATCATGGTTGTGATGTCCACACTGCTTGCAGATCCTCTTTGAAATGTTACTGAACTGCACAGGGAACAGCTGAGTTTAAACTGTTCTTATGCAGGAGGCAGGCTTCTCCCTCCCTTAGCCAGTCTCCCTGCTGCAAGCTAGAGGGAAGCCCCTGCAGCTGCTGAGTGCCAGGGAAAAAGCACAGAGCCTAGTGTCAGCAGCCTGGCTGGAGGAGGGAAGACATGGAGGAAAATGTGACAGTGAGTTTTCACTTTTTCAGGCTTATTCCAATAGTAAAATTTTATTACAGACAGTTCTGGTAGTTGTAATAGTGGCTTTATTTTCTCTATCTATGTCATGCAATGGGAGGGATCCATGAAGTACATAGGAGAGGTGAGTTGCTTGCAATTGGACCATATGGGTAAGAAATGTAAATTACTTTCACCACTGCCCAAACCCCAGGGCCCCCAGCCGCCTCTGCAGCTGGTAGCTCCGGGGGTGATTTAAAGGGCCCGGCTCCTAGCTTCAGCCGAATCCCCAAGCCCTTTAAATCCTGATTTAAAAGCCCCGGGATTTAAAGGCCCCACCTCCTCTGATAGACGCCATGCCTCCTCCAGTTGAGGCCTCTCCCCCTCCGCAGGACTCTGGAGTACCGATAAGTCCTTTAAGTTACTTTCACCCCTGCAGAAGGCAAATATAAAATAACCCCAAATGAATTATTTTTAATCCAGTCTCATGATTTGGGGATGCCTAACTCATAATTTTTGGATTTATACTGTTGATGTGTGCAACAGAAATGCATAGAAAGATTAGGTAGAATAGGAAAAGAAGTTATTCAAAACTAGGCAGCAACTTGTACATTTAAAAATTTTGGGCTTGATTCTCCATTCTCGTGTAGTCATTTTTCACCAGTGTAAAGTGAGTTTAAAACACTAACAGATCAGGATGATAGCATTTTACACCATTTTCTACTGGTATAAATGACAACACAAGGTCCAGAGCAATGGGGGACCAGGCCCTGTGTAAGCTAGTTGTACAGGTCAATTCAAGGCTGAAAAGGGATCTGAGATTGGGAAGCCATTTTGCTTCCAATTGAAAGAAAAACTGTCTGTCTCTTTAAAATGTGAAAGAGAGCACAGGAAACAGAAATAAGTTAGGTGATTGTTTTTGACACATGCAACTCAGAAAACATACATGTTTTGAAATTCATTTGTGTAATCATAGCAAGTATGCAAAATACTTGACAAAATAATTTCGATATAAAAGATACACTACTCTGGATTAAAACCTAGCTGCTTTTCATGTGCATTACATTTTTTTTCCTCACAAATTCTGTGAAAGCATTTTAATGTATGGCAGGAGTAGGCAACCTATAGCACATGTGCCGCTTGTGGCGCACGAGCTAATTTTCAGTGGCACTCACACTGCGCGGGTCCTGGCCACCGGTCTGGGAGGGCTCTGCATTTTAATTTAATTTTAAATGAAGCTTCTTAAACGTTTTAAAAACCTTATTTACTTTACATACAACAATAGTTTAGTTATATATTATAGACTTATAGAAAAAGACCTTCTAAAAATGTTTAAATGTGTTACCGACACGCGAAACCTTAAATTAGAGTGAATAAATGAAGACCTGGCACAGCACTTCTGAAAGGTTGCCAACCCCTGATGTATGGATTTGGTTCATATTCTTATTTAGGCACCTAAACAGAATTGCTTCATATTTGGTTCATATTTGTAAGTAATAGAATAATGCATTTGCGACAATGACTGTGAAGAAGCTATTTTGATATACAGTGCTAATAATCTGTAAACTATGAAGGATTTAAAAGGTGAATTGTAATGGCTCTGAAGAATGATTGTAATCATTTCAAAGGGCCATTGTTTTGTAACTGGTAAAGAAAATGCTGATCAAAATACACACACACACACATATACAGTAGTGTGTGTGTGTGTATATATATATATATACACAAAATACATTTGATTAGCTAAATATGGAAACTGAAATACATAAAATTGACTGGATTTTTATCATAAGGAATATCATGAAACCACTGATTAGCTTTAAAAAAATCAATCAACCTTTGACAGTTTGAAATGTTTGTGTGAGTGAGCGGATGTGATGATCAGGAACAGCAGAGCAAATGTCGCTGAGAGCTACACAGTGAAACCTTGGGCTGCATGAAGGATTATTAATGCCAGCATTTTCAAACCTGGATGTTTAAAATTAGGCTCTAAATCTACATTTGACTTCGAAACAGAACCAGCCTGATTTTCAGAGGTGCAAAGGAACGCCAATTGCCATTGAAATCAGTGAGGATTGTGGGTATTCAGTGCCTTTAAAATCAGAACATTCTGTTTAGGTGCCTAAATAAGAATATAAGGGGGCTGGGAGAAAGATACTGGTTAGGCACCTAACTCTTATTCAGAGTCAATGGGAGTTAGGTGCCTAAGTGCTATTTGAGCCTTTGAAAATCTCCCCCTTAGAGCCTAATTTTAGGCACTGGGTTTGAAAATGCTGGCCATTTTGTCTACATTAGATATTTTAGCCGTTTTGGACAACGGGTGTCAAATATTCTCACACCCCCATCAGCCAGTGTTGAATTTGGTTGACCCACTGGGTTTGGACAAGGTTTGGATAGAGTTCAGTGTCCATTTTAAAGTAGCGATGGCCCTTCATTGTATTAGGGGTTGAACATGCTTTGTTCAAATAAGTGCTAAACTCAGTTGACGCTGTCCACACCCATGTGAGAGCCAAGTTCAGCACTGTTTGAGGAAGGGGCAGGAAGGACTGGGATTGACAACCATGGTCAAACTCAGCTGGAAAGCAGGATTTCAGCAACAACAATGTGGTCCCACAATGGATCAGACTAGTGGGCTCTCAAAGAGTGCTTAATTGACCCCTTTGCAGTGCAGCTGGAAGCCATCATTTTCTTTAGCAAGCATCATTAATCAGGACAAGCTTTCATGGCCCCGTTGGAGGAGAAAACCACAAGGGCTTCAGGGAGTCTGCAGACCCGCTGGGGAAAGATCTGGATGAGCATTGGGTAATATGGGAAGTAGTGGAAGAGAAAAGAGTAGGAAAAAGAAGAGGAAAGAGTCGTGAGACAAGGAGAGGAGGAGGGAGAGTTGGAAATGGGGTAAAATGAGGAAAGAAGGAGGAGGAGGTTGAGCCCAGCAGAACATGAGGAAGAGGTGAGGAAATAGAGAAAGAAGTGTGGGGAAGGAAGGTTGTTTTGGGTTTTTTTTTTGTTTGTTTTTTTAAGGAGAACAGTCTAAGTAAGCTACATGTCTACACTTGCAGATATAGAGCGCTTTGAGTTAAACCAGCCTTCGAAGAGGACAGTAGGGAAAGGGCTGCAGTCTGTCCACACTGAGGGCTTCCAGCGCACTGGCGTGGCCACATTTGCTGCACTTGCAGCGGCATTGGGAGCGGTGCATTATGGGCAGCTATCCCAGCATGCAAGAGACTGCAACATGCTTTTCAAATGGGGGTGCGGTGGGGTGGGGTGGAGTGTGATAGGGAGTGTGTTGTGTGTATGTGAGGAGAGAGAGAGTGGGTTTTGGGGGGGCTGAGAGCATGTCAGCATGCTGTCTTGTAAGTTCAGATAGCAGCAGACCTCCTTTGTTCCCCCGCCTCTCTCTCTCACACACAGCATTCCACAGTAATGATTGCTTTGTCTCAGAGCAGATAAGCATGCTGGATGTTAGAAATGGAGCTTTGAATCACTGCAGTGATTCAAAAACAATGGAGCTTTGAATCCTACAGTGATTCAAAAACAATGACAAGAGTGGCCACTTGACTTAAGGGGATTATGGAATGTTTCCAGAGGCCGGTGCAACACCTCATTCACACTGACACCCGGGCGTCGTAGCCAAGGTGCAGCAAACATTATTCCACTCACCGAGGTGGAGTACCCAGAGCGCTCTAGCTGAGGAGTCAGAGCTCTCTACGTGCCTCGCCAGTGTGGATGGGTTGGGAATTAGCGTGGCCAGGGCTGCTTTAATGTGCTGTAACTCACAGGTGTAGCCAAGCCCTAAATAAGAAGGAGAGGGAGGAATAATAGGTGAAATGAAGGGGAAAAAGCATGAATGGGAAGTAGATTTAGAGAGGAAAAAAGCTTCTCAAACAGAAAGGTGTGATGAGAGAGAGGAGTGAGATGAAAGCATAACTGTTTTAGATAAATATACTTTAATGTTAAAACTGTTAAACACTAGTAAAGTTAGGGAAAACTGGTGCTGAATTTTCCTGAGGAAAGGATACATCAGGGTATATGGTGTAAGGAAAGAGACAAAGTAGAGTGAAGAGAAAACAAAGGAAAGAAGAAAGAAAAAAAGCAAGGAACATGGTGTAGTAATTTATTTTTAAAATTGTATATAACAGTTTGATGCTGAAATGTTGCAGTATACTAACAGAATGCACCCCACCCATCCCCAGAGGAAGTATACACAATTGTATTTTATTGCAAATGTCAGTTTGTTGTCCTGGCTGGACACTACATTCAGTCAGGGCCACCCAGAGGATTCAGGGGGCCTGGGGTGCTGCCGAATTGCCGCTGAAGACCCAGGACTTCGGTGGGAGGTCCTGGGGTGGAAGGACCCCCCGCTGGGGGTCTTCGGGGCACTTCGCCAGTGGGTCCCAGAGTGGAAGAATCCCCCGCCTCCGATTTGCCGCCGAAGACCCAGAGTGGAAGAAGCTCCGGGGACGCGGTCCCCGCAAGAGTTTTCTGGGGCCCCTGGAGCGAGTGAAGGACCCTGCTCGACGGCCCCAAAAAAACTCTTGTGGGGGCCGCTGCCGGGCCCAGGGTCTGGGGCAAATTGCCCCACTTGCCCCCCCCCGGGCAGCCCTGCATTCAGTGATTTATTTATGTCTTCAGAAGCTTTAGGGGGATACGCTGCTAGCAGTTCCAGTAACAGATGAGTTAACTCTCTGAGTCCTGAGGAAGAAAAGATAAGATAAGGGGTAAGAAAAAAAGATTTCTGTGTAATGCTGAGCTGGGTGGGTTCTGGCATAAGTGCAACCACTGGGAGTGTGGGGAGGACGTGTCGTCCCTTCAAACTTCACATTCCCTGCTGAATTTCCACCCAACTTTGCTTGTGCTTTAGCTAGGAAGGAAAGAATTAAAAGGCTTCTCTTCCTCTCCCTAGACATGGCCACATCCTACTGTTAATCTCTGTTTAATGCCCCTTGGATCAAAATATTGTCTGACTACCCCACACTCCCCACCGCAGCTCCTGTTGGTGCGGGGTGATCCCTGGATGGCTGCATTTGAAGACCCAGCAGAGGGAGGAGGTTGATCAGAGGTTATTTCCCTCCTTCCTGTCCTGAAAGAACAGGGTCTCCCAGTCTGACCACTCTGGTGAAGGGGCAGCTTTGAGAGGAATGTTGTGGGGCACACTAGTCCCACAGAGCATGAGGAGGATGTAGAGCAGCTGCATAGGGGACACACAGAATCCTGGAGAGGAAACACAGTTGGGGATGTAGCCCTATCTATAGATTGTGTATTAATTATATTGATTACTTAAGAATTCCCAGTTATCATTCTGAGGGTTGACAGGTTCTTGACCCAAGATCAGGCCCAGTATTATTAAAATTACTGTTCAGCTGGTAAATCTGCTGTGCACAATTGCAACCCTTCTGTATTTATAATGGTTTATTAACTAATCAGCAAAGTCACAAACACTCTAACCCATCAAGGTGGACACAGATAATGTAGGATGTGCATCAGAACACACATTTATTCACACCATCCCTTGCAGAACAACCTGAAATGTTAGCTATTCTCTTTCTCCTCACCATCACCTTCCTCATCATCACCAGTGGCCATCATCCTGGCACCTCTCAAGGGCTACATCTCTCTTTCCTCCTGCCCACAGGCTGGGATACACTCAGGGGTGAGCTGGAGCCCGTTCGCAGGAACCAGTTGTTAAATTTAGAAGCAATTTTAGAACCGCTTGTTAACTGGCTTCCCTGGGAGGGAAGCTTTGATGGGCTCCTTCTGGGAAGCATGTAAGTCCTCCTCCCGGCCGCCAGGGGGCGCTGCGGGAGCCATGTGGGCTGCCTCCTGGCTCTGTTGCTGCTGCTGCTCCTTGGACCTCTGGCCATGGGGCTCCTGCTGCTGCCTGGTAGGTCAGTGGGTGCGTCCTGCTGCTCGGGCTGCTTCCAGCCACTCTCGTGTGAGTACCTGCCCCCTGCCCGCAGCCAGCCGCCGCCCCCTGTCTGCACCTACCCCGTGCCCGCAGCCCCTGCCCGCAGCCCCCCCTGCCGCAGCCACCCGCAGCCACCCCCTGCCTGCAGCCCCTGCCCGCAGCCACCCCCTGTCACAGCCACCCCCTGCCTGCAGCCACCCCCTGCCATAGTCACCCGCAGCCACTCCCTGCCCGGAGCCCCTGCTGCAGCCACCTCCTGCCCACAGCCCCCGCCTGCAGCCACCTGCAGCCAGCCCCTGCCTGCCCTCACAGCCACCCCCTGCCCGCAGCCACCCGCAGCCACCCCCTGCCGACAGCCATCTCCAGCCAGCAGCCCCTGCCTGCAGCCACCCCGTGCCGCAGCCACCCACAGCGAGCCCCTGCCCGCACCCAGCCACTCCCTGCCGCAGCCAGCCCCTGCCTGTACCCCTTGCCCGCACCCAGCCTCAGCCTGCAACCACTGCCCACAGCCACCCCCTGCCACAGCCACCCGCAGCCACCCCCTGCCCGCAGTCACCCCCTGCCCACAGCCCCCCGCAGCCAGCCCTCTTCTGCACTTCCTGCCCACAGCCAGCCCCTGTTGCAGCCAGCCCGTGTCACACTCCCTGCCTCCAGCTAGCCCTGCCCCATGCCCCTGTCTGCAGCCAGCGCCATGTCCACTGGTGTCCTGCAGTTCTCAGGGCAGTAACCCTGCACAGCTTCAATGAGGGGGGGCAGGGAGCAGCTGGGACCCACAAATATGCACACCCTAGGGTGACCAGACAGCAAGTGTGAAAAATCGGGATGGGGGTGAGGGGTGTAATAGGAGCCTATATAAGAAAAAGACCCCAAAATTGAGACTGTTCCTATAAAATTAGGACATCTGGTCACCCTAGCACACTCCAAGGGAGTGGTGGTGACCCACATATGTGAAAAGGAGCTCATTTCTAGTTCAGGCCCGTCTTTTTAAAAAAGAACTTTAGATAGGGTTAACGTACATCTGTATTTTCCTGGACATGTCAGGCTTTTAGGTTCTTGAATTGTTGTCTTACCTAAAATTTAAAAATTCCTCCCGGGAAAATACAGACATATGGTAACCCTATTGGTACAAAAAATACATACTGTGGCACATCCCTTAAATCAGAACTTTTTATAGGGAACCAGTTGTTAAGATTTTAGAAGCTCATCACTGGATACACCTTTTATAATACGTTACACTGATGACACTATGTCTAATGCATATTCAGGAGGGGGTTCTTCCCTCTTCCTTATCTGTATTTCATCACCCTACTAATGTTGGAATGCCTTTCTCCTATAGGTTAGTGTATGAATGATCTCAAGTTATTATCATGTATGTCAATTCATGGCGATGGCACACTTGTGGCCAAACATCTGCAGATGTTTATCCTAAAATATGCAAAAGCTGATGTTCCTGTGGTTGGCTGGTGTCATTATAGATAAACTTTGCCCCTTACACACTCTGTTCCCAGCTCCCCAAAACTTAGAGGTGACCATTAGGCCATTTATCTGTGCCAAAGTTAATAGGCAGAGCTTTCCCTAGGTTACAGCAAATCAGAGCAACCGTGCTGGGCCCTGCACTTTGGGTGACCCTTCAGTGGCAGGAGGCAGGCGGAGAGGTGAGATGGGAGGCAGGCAGGTGGGGTGAGGAGGCAAACAGGGAGGCAAGTGGCAGGCCGGTAGGCAGGCAGGCAGGCAGGGAGAAGGGGCCAAGGAGGAACTCCCTTACCAGAACCTCCCCCTCTCCCCAGCACCTCATGCCCGCTGGCAGGCCCCACCGATCAGCACCTCCCCCTCCCTCTCAGCACCTACTGCAGATCGGATGTTTCACTCCCGGTATCAGGAGGCACTGGCAGAGAGGGGAGAGAAGCGAGGGCTCAGTGCACTTGGGGGACGGGAGCAGAACTAGGTGGGGAAGAGGTGGGCAGGAGTGGGAAGAGACAGGGAAGAGGTGGGGCAGGGGTGGAAAGAAGCAGGATGGGGTGGGGCCTTGGGGGAAGGGGTGGAGTGGGGCAGGGGCGGGATCTGGGCAGAGCCGGGGGGAGCACCCACTGGCTGATTAGAAACTGGGCACCTATGTCCTGAACCCTGGGGTTGGCCCTGGTCATAGGCCTCAAGCCTTATGTTAACTGCTGGAGCCAATATCTTACAGGAGACAGGCCTGTGAGTTCCTTGCGTTATTGCTAAATAAAATAAATGCTAAAGATAGTTCTGTGAGCTAGAGGGGACATGAAGTGAGAGGCCACTAAAGGGACACAGAGCATGAGGCTGGGAACACAAGTTACAGAGCTCTGGGGTAGACACAGTGGTGGAGGCACAATACTAGTGGGGACATTTGGTGGGATGACACAAAACACATGGCGGGACTGTGGGACACAGAGCATTGGGTGGACACAATCCAGGGGGACAGAGAGCACAATGGGGGACATGGAGATGCAGTACTGGGAGGACACAGCACTACAGTATCACCATATTTTATGAACTAATTGGGGACTGAGGAGTTCATAAAGTAGAAGTTCATAAAACTGGCCATCTCAAAATTATAGTAAATATGGTGCAGAAGTTGCAGTATGGTGCACTGCGTTGCTTTCTTCTTGTCCTTCAAACCATTGGCAAGTGATTTCCAGTGCATTAAAGGCATCAGAATGTGAAGGGAGATTGACTTGTTCTTCATCGACATCATTTTTGTTATGTGATTTATTTTTCTGTTGGGAAAAAACGTTTGTATAACTGGTTGTCTGTAAGATTGGTATGATAAAATCAAGGTTCTGCTGTATTCACAAACACACACACACAGATGCATGTGCAAACACACATTCATGGTAGAATTGTAAGACATGATGCAGGGTAGAAAGTGTAAAAGCTTGTTTGTGGAAAAGCTCCGTGTCCCTCACAACTTTTGGATAAAAACACCTGGGCTGTGGTTTGACATCTCTGATATTCAAAACAGCAATGCTTAGGGCACCAGGAAATGGAAGCAATGCAACCTGCACTCATTGGGGTTATGTATGTTCCAGAAACTCAGTTCACAAAAGGTTTATTAAAATGGGCTCAGATTCTAGCTCACAAGTCTGCTGGTCTCTCCTCCCTCATAACAACTGTTCTGTGTGTCTCAGAAGCCCAATCATCTGATGAAGAGAAAAGAAGATCCTTCTGTCCGTAGAAGCCCAAAACCCAGGCAGGCAAAAGTGGGGAGAATCCCCCTCCTGGGGGCCCCCAATCCCTGAGAAGCTGGTAAAGACCTCAGATCAGAGTGCACACACCCTGTATGTGTGTAAAGAGACACACCTGAGGCCTGCAACCCCTGATCATGGGGAATAGAGGCAAGACCCCCACCCAGAGGATTAAACGCTTAGGCAAGGGAAAGAGGCAGAGACCTCAGCCTGGAGCCCTGCAGTTCTATGTGAGGAAAGAAGAGATCATTATCAGTGAAGCTCCAGCTCTCTCCTTTCCCCAGGTGGGAGTTAGGACCTGTTTTGAGATATCATCTCTTCCCCCTGGTCAAGGATTGGGCTCATGAGGTCTGTCTCCTTTTTGGAGGGAGATGGGGGTGGGATGAGGAAAGGCCTGAGAGAGGGTTTAGGGAAAAAGGGAGCACCTATAGGGAAAAGGTTTGAGAGGGGTAGCTCTTGAGGGTTTGGGTTTATTGAGTCTAGTGACACATACAAACTGCCTCTGGTCGGGTGTGTAGAACTGCATTTCTCACGGCGCATTTTTTTTATTGTTTGTGCAAAATTGGGCAAATGATGTCTATTGTTTTGAATGTTTAAATCATATTTTAAATGCCTATATGATTATATTAAAATGTTATTTCCGTGATTTCTCCACCTATAATCACAATCCCCTAACAACTGCCACTACCAGACTGCAGGCACAGTGCATTATTAGGGTGACCATATGTCCCATTTTGGCTGGAACAGTCCCCTTTTTAAGCTCTGTCCCCAGCATCCTGATGTTTTTGGCAAAACAGGGCATTTGTCCCGTTTGCTCTTGCCCTAGATGGGCATGGAGGAACATTCAGGAAAGAGCAAACAAGACAATTGCCCAGTTTTGCCAAAAAAGTCAAGAGGTCAGATCAGATGAGCGGCAACGGCAGGCAGGCTGGGCTGTCAGCCCTGCTGTGAGCCCCATGTGGTGGGACTCAGGCTGACAGCCCTGTACCCCACCATGGAGCTTGGGTGAGCAGTGACGCCAGGTAGCTCAGGCAAGCGGTGATGCCAGATGGTTTGGGCTGTCGGCCCTCTGCGGCGGGCCTTGGGTGAGTGGCAACACCAGGCAGCTTACATGGTGTCCTGTTTTCAGTTTAGGGGAATATGGTCACCCTTTACATTATGCAAATAAAAAAAATCCATATAACGCAAGCCCAGAGTCTGGAGCAGTCAGTAGCAAAATCTGTAGACTAAGCAAGCTAGGATATGTATTCTGCATTCATACCAAACTGCAATGTATATCCAGTTGTATCAAGAATATAACAGGCAGCCACATATATGTATCTATAAGGGCTTATCCCTGTGTTCTGCTGGGCAGGCTCAAAGGACCCAAAATGTAATTCCAATGTCACTGTTCTGCTGCATAGGGGAAGGATCAGATGAGAAGAGGCCACACGGGCATTGTCTGGCACAATGAACAACTATGTTTGTGATATTGGGTAGGATAGTGTGGACATTGCCAGTGTGTGAGAAGAAGACCCCCAAATCGGGACTGTCCCTGTGGAATCGGGACACCTGGTCACCCTAGAGAAACTAGAAGATTTGGGACCCCACAACCTGACTTTGGAACCTGTGTCCTACCTGGCTGGGAAGGCTAAGAGAGAAAACTAGATCCATTGCTGGTGGATATTGTCAAATGAGAGAGCGTAGAATGCCAGCGTCTCTTAAAAAAGCTGTTGCTTGGCTTTTTCTCAAGAAACCAGCATTTGATGCAACAATCTGGCTCCTGTTTAGTATCTAATCTTCTATCTTTGGTTAAAATTAGATAAGGGGTTTGTTACTGAAGTGAATGGGTGAGATTCTGTGGCCTGCGTTGTGCAGGAGGTCAGACTAGATGATCATAATGGTCCCTTCTGACCTTAAAGTCTATGACTATGAGTCTATATGCATTATAACTAAGGTATGTCATATATAGTCCCTGATCTGAATTGGATGAGGAAAGGGTTAAAAGTGTGTTGCTGAGTAAGGGGAGTGACAAGTACCTCCCTGCATTCCAGGATCCACTGGGGAATGGAGCTGGGCTAGGGTGTCCAGATGTCCCAATATTTTGGGGGCTGTTTCGATATATGGGGCTTTGTCTTACATATGCAACTGTACCCCCTTCTCCCTCCAAAAAAGGAGCATCCTGATTTTTCACACGTGCTATTTGGTCATCCTAAACTGGGCATAGGTACTACTGAGTCCCCAAATCAAAAAGGAGGGAGCTGTAGAAGAAGCTGAACTGAACTGAAAAGCAGGCTCTTCCTCTAATAAGGGAGCAGTGGGGTTGTAGACAACTTATTCTGTTTGCTTGTTTGATCAGTGTCTGTGAGAAGCCATTTATCCAATGTTACGCTTTGGCCACAAGAGACCTGATTTTTAGCCTATGGTAGCTGGCAAGTCAGTTCCTGCTGTAATAACATCCCAGAACACAGTGACAGAGGTACTCCAGTACCTGAGATAAGAATTTTTTTAAACTTTTTCCCTGTAAGAATTTTTCTTTAAATAAAATTGTGTCTAATTTAAAATCCAGTTGTGCCACAACACTAATAACCACCACAAATCAAACTAGAAAATACAGCAAGTCCTTGTTGCTTTTGTCCTGTATAGTGCCTGGGTGTTAGAGCAGTTGGGGGCTGAGGATCTCACACACCATATGCGCTATAATTACCTAGTTTAATGTTACTGTATTTAAACACAGGCAGGGATTAAGGCAGCAGACTCCCTGGTGGGGAGGAGCTTTTATTTTGCCCATTCCACTTTTAAATCAGTAGGGCAGGACAGGTCAAACAGATGGAAGTGCAAAGAGCGAGAGTTATTTATTTGCTTGCTTTTTTAAAATTCCAAATTGATGTCATCCTTTGAAAAGACTATGATCATTTGCAGACAGTGGGGTTAGGCCATTTGAGATTTAACTTTTTTCTGTCTGCATCACTTCCCTATCTTGAAATTCAATATCTACCACTTTTCGTGATTAAAAAAAAAGATTAAATGGGCATTTTAATCCAGAAAAGGCTTAGGGAAGATCAGCGCAGCTAGAATGTCTGCAGAGATCCCCCGAATGACACAGAGAGGTCTTTTTTTCCACTGCACATAATGCTTGCACTTGGCATGCTGTTTCAGAATAAGTGTGCAGAATGTCAGACTCTTTATGGCAGTGAATATTCATCATGCCAGCCAGAGGCAGAAACTGCAGTCAGTGCAGCATCAGCAAAGGAGGCAGAGAGGAAGAAATCAGGTTAATGACTGTCTTTCCCTGCAGTTTACTTCCTGCTTGTTGCCTGATCTCCGTTTTAAATAAATGCATTTAATTGATAACAATGTGGTTGCACTGACATGAAGGTGGAGGGGTCTGTGAGTAAGGACAGGGTTAGTTCTTGAGTCACAATGTCTATAGCGTGTGTGTTCTGTTGACTAGAAAAAGCAGGCAATTCAAAAAGATTTCCTTTGAAACTACTAAGAATAGATGGTTTGGGTGAAAGCTTTTATCTGAATGACCTCTTGGATCCAGGAGCCACTGAAATCCTCCCAGACAGGGACAAAATGATGAATGGGAAGGGGAGGGACAGAATGGAAGCAAGCTACTGTCTCTGGCTGGGCATGTCACATAGTCACAGATGTCTCTGCGTGGAGATAGAACTGCACAGAAATGCTTCTACCTCCCTTTAGCAGGGGCACATCTGCTCTCACACTAAACTCAGCCTTCTTCTGACAAAGGTTCTTTAAGAAAGCTGCAGAGACATGGGAGGCAAAGACAAAGCACTACACACGTAATATATGGACAGTTCTCATTATGTAAAGTGAGCACCACCTGTTCCTGGCAAATGCCGGATTTTAGCTTTGGGGTTATGCAGAGACTGCAAGTATGCACAGTCCTTAAAAAAGAGAAAATAAAATGTCAATGAGAAAAAAGCCTGCATCCCTGCCTAGTGTTGATGGGAGTATTGATTTGCCGACTGAGTGACATGATGTTTTGTGCTCTGTGAAGCAGACATCATGCTCTGCTATCTCAATTCCAGACTATTTTAACCCGTCATTCTGTGTGTCAGCTCTGTGCTGCTTACACATCATTTGGAATAGGGTACAAGCCAGTAAAAACCAACCCTCAGTTGATTGAATCCACAAATCTAGTCTTCCAAAAGATGTAAATTCTGGGTGACAGACATTTATTTTAGTCTTTCATCAAAAAATTACCAAACCCACAAACTACACAGGGGTCACTTCGCTCATAATTGAAATGCAGCCTCTCTGGGGTAGAATGAAACTGCTTTCTAAACAATACAACCCTGACCACAGTCTTACTGAATTAAAACTAAAGGAGGAATCTAGGGCTGCAGAAAATTATCCATGCTGTAATTTCGAACACACACTTCTTGCAAATAGTAGCCTAGGATTTTTCATGACTGCTGCTGTTCCTGATTTTAGTTTTATATTTCATCTTTTTAAAAAATCTGGCATATTCAGTTGTGCAGTGTCTCTGAAAGTCATGGTGGGATGTGGTTCAGCACTATGTCAGAGGTCTGCTGAGATGCTTGCATTTGTCTTTGAGCCTGTGGGTGGTGGGTGATGAGATCAAAAGGCATCTTCCATTTTAGAACACAGACATGCACACATATCTGTAGTGTCAGGGAACTGCAGCTGCAGCCTGGGTTTAGTTTCTGTTGTGTGCCTATGTTTTAGAAATAAATCATTTGGTCATTGAACATAAGGACTCCTGAATTCATTGAGAACAAGACAAAGGAGAGAGCGCTACCTACCTAGTCAGCTCCAGTTCAGGGAATGCCTAGGTACTGGCAAGAAGGGGCCAGTCCTGTTTTTCTTTGTGATGACCTCTGACAAGGTCATATATAGCTGTAGGGTGCAGAGAAAAGGAGTGTAACACTTTAAATGAAGTGTGATAAATATAGTTGGGGAGGGTAGCTTTATTTAGACGGTTTTTATAAGTTCAATAAACATCTTAAAAGCATTTATTAAGCTCCAGAAAATATGCAAGAGAAGCACAACTAATCCTGTTAAGTGTAAAGTTACATCTAAATTGAGAGTTTTTGTGTGTTAAATGCTTGTTGATCAGACAATAAATAACTCATTATAGAGGCTTTAGAAACTGAGGGGTAGGTGACATTTATCCCTGATCTGAAATGCTGAATATGTAGTGATAGTACAACTGAACTGTGACCTTCCTGCCTGACACTCCAGATATAAACACTGTTGTCAGGTAAATCAAGCAGAAGTGAAATTTCTTGAAAAGGCCGCTGAAGCCCTGCTACTAGGAAATGATGGTCATTAACCTATTACATTCTGGCTGTAGCCGTCTCCCTGCTTTTGAGTTCCTCAGCCCACTGTAAGGATAATTAGTTTTCTTTGGCTTAGTGAGTATTAAGGAGTATTAATATGCTTAATTTATAAGGGCAACAAATGTATTCAAGGGCTGCGATAAAGACAGACAAGCGGAGGCAAACCCCTTAGTCTTGGTGCTCACAGAATCCTGATTCCAGGGTTGATATTATGGGTTTGCTAAGTTTGGTTCCACTATAGCAGAACAATTTGTGATGTATATTGCTCACTTAATCTGGTGAGTAAATTTGTGTAAACAGAACCAGATTAAAGAGACAGTATCCTGTTTTGCATTAGATTTCAGTGGTACAGACAGACACGTGCACTTTGTAGTGTCGTTTAACGTTTTGCGGCAATCCAGGATCCCTCACATTGTGCCATAGGATATACCCCTTTACACTGCGGAAAGGGATCTTAAATAACCCTTGCAGGATACCCTAATCATAAGATCAATATAAAGCCTCTCTCCCTGGTATAAGGGACATGTTGAGGAGAGGAGGAGCATGGCCAGAGTACACTGCGCTCCAGCTGTTTTGCTGATATAGTGGTCTATAGAGAGGCATAATAAGACAACACACTATAAAGAAACATTGGGGCTATACCTTACTGCACTGTGCAGGCCTTTGACACAGTCCAGAATTAGGGAGGTCCAAAAGTGGCTTAAGGTCACTTCTGTCTCTCCCGTTCATGTGCCCAACGCAGGAATAGAAGAAAAGAGAATCTGTGCCAAGGTTATTTGGAAGGAGTGGTGGATGGGGGTTGTTGGGAAGGAGAAAATATGTATTTGTCAAGTAAAGCTTGATTCAAAGTGTGGAATATAAGAGGTCACATTTTATGTGTACAAGAAGAGGGAGGATCAATTCCTAATTTGGAACTAGGCCAAAACACACACTGTTCAGTTCCGTATTTTATTGTTTCAAGGAAATGAGGGGGATACCAAATGTACACACATCCCCAGGCAAACAATTTAATTAAGCTGGAGTGAAGGCTGGAAGTACATGTTAGTGTCTTAGGTGTTAAGCGACTTGCCAAAACACTGGTATTATCAAAAACAAACATGAAAAAAGTCAGCCGTTCAAAATTAATGTTACAAAAAACTTACAGGAATGTTGTAATTTTGTAAAAAGAAAGGACACAAAGTTCTCTTAACATTCTAAAAAAGTAAAGATATTTGAAAACAGGGAAATTCAGTTAAGCTGACCAAAACAAGCAAAAAAGCTGAGCCAGTTTTATCTAGTCATATTAATAAAAGTATGTATTTATTGTAAGTTAAGTTCCCATACATAACACAGGTTTATCTAATAATTGACCACAGAGCTAATGTCTCTTAATCATGTAGGAGACAACAACCTTTCTTTATGATCACACCATTCCCAGGAGAAGACATGCTTTACTATTTCCTGTTTATATGTCCCATACTGAAAACAATCATCTTACCTTATTCACAAAGATTCCATGGGCCACCTATTACACAAATGTCCTCAAATACATGCTAGTATAGCATGTAAACTGCCCTGGTAGGGCCTAGAATGTGAAAGTACAACTAGGGTTGTCAGCTTTCTAATTGCACAAAACCGAACACCGTAGCCCTGTGCCTTCCCTGAGGCCCCGCCCCATCTCGCCCCTTCCCTGAGGCCCCACTCCCACTTACTACATTCCCCCTCCCTCGGTGGCTCACTCTCTCCCACCCTGACTCACTTTCATTGGACTGGGGCAGGGGGGTTGGATGTGGGAGGGGATGAAGACTCTAACTGGGGTGCGGGCTCTGGGGTGGGGCCAGAAATGAGGGGTTCAGGGTGCAGGAGGGGACTCTGGGCTGGGGAAGGGAGTTGGGGTGCGGGAGGGGGTGAGGGCTCCGACTAGGGGCACAGGCTCTGGGGTGGGTCTGGAGATGAGGGATTTGGGGTATAGGAAGGGGCTGCTGGCTGCTTCTGGGGTGCAGCATGGTGCCAGAACAAATAGGTACTAGCCTGCCTTAGCCCTACAGCATCACCGATGGGACTTTTAACGGCCCGGTTGGCAGTGCTGACCAGAGCTGCTAGGGTCCCTTTTCAACCGGATGTTCTGGTTGAAAACCGGACACCTGGTCACCCTAAGTACAACATCTGCATGAAAAGCAAAGATCAAGAAGCATCATGCATATCAGAAATGTGTATGTATGCAACCACTTTTAAGGAGAGACTATAAACTTAAAAATGTGTTTTTTATTTCTGAGACAAGAAAACCCTTGGTTTGCATACATAATACCTTTTAAAACTTAAAACATCTATGCCTAAAATTGCAGAAGTTGCAGAACCGCATAGTGAGATTCAGAAGTACAA
Organism: Chelonoidis abingdonii; assembly: GCF_003597395.2. Lineage (NCBI taxonomy): Eukaryota > Metazoa > Chordata > Testudines > Testudinidae > Chelonoidis > Chelonoidis abingdonii. The sequence goes on along the minus strand of NC_133775.1, from coordinate 73,129,327 downwards.
GAGATATTACGTTTCACACAGATCACAGAAGAGAATGTAAAAGCATTGTGGGACTGCTGAGAGGACCAATTGCAATGGTACAGCTGAAATGCTGGTGCTTTTGGTCTATTCTAGCACTGCAACAATGCATGCAGAGTGGCTTAGTGCAGAATATGGTGATGAGATTTGTTCAGAGCAAATGTAATTACAATGGTGCTGACAGTGTTTATGCACTATTGCACCCATGTGTGTGTGGACGGAGGTGTGTTATAACCATGGCAGGTGCTTGCAATTGTATTTGCAACACTACATTTCTCTAGGGTACACAAGAATAAGATTTTGATCAGACTTCAGAGGTTTAAGAGGTCATAACAAATAACTCCAAACATAAGCATCAGATTTTCCCCAAAATACTCAGTCTCCAGCAAATACTCGGGATAGATAAATTAAAATCAATTTGAAGTTTCTGTCCAAAATTGGGAATTTGTAAAAGTACATAAGAACGGCCATAGTGGGTCAGACCAAAGATCCATCTAGCCCAGTATCCTGTCTTCCCACAGTGGCCAATGTCAGGTGTCCCAGAGGGAATGAACAAAACAGGTAATGATCAAGTGATCCATCCCCTGTCACCCATTCCCCGCTTTGGGCAAATAGAGGCTAGGGACACCATCTCTGCCCATCCTGGCTAATAGCCACTGAAAGTGTTGAAGACTCGTCAGATAGTAAAAGAACAAAACAAACAAAAAATAGCTTATTTTTCAAGCTCCCTACAAATGTGTTCCACATCACATTTGGTCAGCATATTATTAGTGGCAGAAGACCACACATGAGAAATTTCAAGTAAGCTGGTTAGTTTTGGCAAAGTTGTGGCAGTCGGATTCAAAATAGGGTTTATACTGGAAAGCTAGTTACAGGCTGCCTAGCTTAAAGCATTCCTGCTTTGCTTGGTATGTTAGAAACCATGGCAGAATTCTAAAACCAAGCAGGAGCTGTATAGGCCTGTGAGTCTAGCACACCAATGAAGAACTTCTCTAGTTATGTCCAAAGTACTAGAAGGCCTGAAATGTCTACAAAATGCTGATGACAAAGCTTTCTTATGTTTTTATTTGACAATGAGTAGCTTCCAAAATAAAATGATCTACCATATCTCCTCAGAATGCCAAGTGTGGGGGTCACCAAAATCTGAAGTTTTAGGCCTTGCTGTTATGGAGTTACAACATGACAAGAAAATTCACAAAGAATTTTCCAATCTAGGAAATCATTGAAATATTTACTCTCCTCTCTAAACATCTTTGCCAATTCACTCCCAATTTGACACCCATCATCCCTCTAATTTCTGACTTTGCATTCCAGTTCATAGTCTGTCAAGACTTTCACTTTTCCTGAGCATTTTAGAGGAGTAGCCATAGTTGCCTTTAAAAGAGGGAAAGGCTATGGAGAAGACCGTCCACATTTATGAGGCCTGATTCGGAACCTTGTTTGAAAGAGTCCCTTAGGTGTGACAGTTTGCCCTGTGTATGCTATATTAGCTGATTAATTGTATTTGATGCTGCTGTAAGATTTTAATGTTGTTTTGACTTTTTCAGAACCTGAGGCAGGAGAGGTGTCCCCCCCAGTGGGCGCTGGTGTGAACAGCAACAGCTGGACCTTTAAATATGGACCTGGCAATCCCAAACAAGCTGGTCCCGGTGAGTTGCCAGACAAATTCATTATCCCGGGATCTCCTGCAATCATCTCCATCCGGCAGGAACCACCAAACAGCCAAACTGACAAAAGTGACTTCATAACCTTTGGCAAGAAGGAGGAGACCAAGAAAAAGAAGAAAAAGAAGAAGGGAAACAAGACTCAGGAGAAAAAAGAAAAGGGGAACAGCACCACTGACAACAGTGACCAGTGAGGGGTTTATACTGTCAGAACCCACTTAGCCATTTTTTTTTAATATTGGCAGATCTCTCCTATGTAGCAACTCCCAACTTCTTCCTACTGTTAACAAATTTCCTGTATATATAGACTTCAGAAATCAGCAGGAAGTTCACAGTGTCTATCTAGATTGCTTAACAGGTTTTGTCTTGAAAGCTTTATTAAGTCTGGTGTTAACTTTTTTTCTCCACTCTGGCTTGTTTTCAGACTCTAAAAAGCAGACACAAGTTTCCTTTCTCCTACGCCGAAAAGGAGAATCTTCACAGTACAGCCAGTGAGAGGTTGGACTCTCTGCATTGTGATTCCTGTGATCCTGTCTTGATGACACTTACAGGACAAGTTTAAAAGTTTTAATATTGTGCACCCTGTGTCTGATTGGAAACATTTGTGTGCAGATGTGAGCTAGGTGATACAAGATCAGATTATAAATGCAAGAAGAGCTGGTAAAATAAGAACAACAAAGGAAACACCTAATGAATGTAGTGGTCAGAGATGTTCAGGCTGGGGAGGAAATGTCTCAAAGGAGATGACCAGATTTTTTGAATATAGATACTAGGTGTGTGGAATACTGAGTCTTTTGCATGACGTATTGTACACACTCCTGCAAAGAAAAGCTCACATTTACAGCTCTTTAAGATACCATAAAGTATAACTCTCACCAAGCCATTGGCTATATTGTCATTATAAGTCCTGAGTATCCTAGCAAGGATGTCCCTCAAAGTGGGACGACAAGGGATGGGCTGACATCTAGGGAGCGTAACTGACTGTGATGTTTCCTGTGCATCCCTGTTTCCAGTCTATTTAACATTCTTTTGCACTTAATGTCTCTGAAAAGGTCAGAGTATTTTCCACAACAGATATGCAAAAGTGAGAAAAAAGAAACACATTATCTATGCTTTTTGTTATTTGATATATTTATTTATAAAGAAAATATAGCTGTAAATGTTAAAGAAATATGATGCCCTTTAACCCAAACAGAAGTCAATCTACAGCTACTAGAAATTATAATTGCTGCTATAAAAGTGCTTTAGAGAAAATGCCTGAAACACCTGTATTATATCGGCCACTTGCCAATCACAGCTTTATTCTGTTGGGTCACTCGGGCGCTGCCTCTTGCATGTATTAATAAATACAAGAATATAATTTTTTGCATTAATCTGCACTTTGAATACACAACATTTGCAAACAAACTGTCCTAATATAAAGAAGCAGAAGCAAACGATTTCTCACACAAGATCTACTAACCTGCTAGCTCTGTGCAGTGTCTTGGTGTTATCTCCCACACAACGTTTTTTGGTTTTAGTTTTACTTTTCAATGAGGTTATGAATTGCTGACCCTATTAACACTCATTATGTAAAATTCAAGTACTGTCTGTATGCTGTATGCTCTTACAAGAATCCTAAAATATTTATTCTGTGCTTGTGTATGTGAATGTCAATGGAACTATTACCTAGAGTGGACTTTAAGCTTTATTGTTGAATGTAAATCCATTCTTTCTTTTTTGTACACTTGTGGAAAAGTGGAGTAATGTTAATTTTTTAAGCCACTGTTGGTTATTGGTTTTTGTGTATGAAACACAAGTAAAATATCTTTCTTAAATCAAGCAATCAGTGACTCAAGGGCTTTTATTTGTGGATGATTATAAAGCAACAGCTCTGGTAACTGCGAAAAGCTAAGACTATAACTGGTGTATTGATTGTATCATTTGGTATCAGTGTTTGGGCATAGACCAATATATGTATTTTTAAACAGGATGTAGCACTACAAGGAATTCGAAAGAGATGCCTGGAGTATTTTACATTCACAAAGTAAAGCTCAAGGTGTCCTACGAACCTGAGCTCTATGAGATACCACACTGTTCTTAAAATTTCTAATGCTCACTGTAATCTAGGATCAAAGAGAACATCTTTGTTCCTTGTGACATGTCTGATAAGTTTTAAATTTCCAAACTGCAGAGAGTTCAGAGCTAGTCAATTACTACTGAGTTCAAAAACCTGCCAGTCTTTGAAAACCACAGAAGGTAAAAAATATGATTCAAAGGATTTCATAGCTCTAAGAATGAATTTTATGAAGCACCAGAGGTACCTTGTAGTCCAAGAAATAGGGGTCTGTTTAGATTCATTTTTATTTGTGGCTATCAGTCTTGTGCCATTGGCAAAGAAATACTACTCATGAAAGAAACTCATCCTTGACTCCAAGCTGCATACACAGGGGCGGCTCTAGGGATTTTGCCACCCCAAGCATGCCAGGCAGGCTGCCTCCTGCGGTTTGCCTGCGGAGGGTCCACCGAAGCCACGGGACCAGCGGACCCTCTGCAGGCAAACTGCTGGAGGCAGCCTGCCTGCCGCCTTGCCGTGCCAGCAAAGTGCCCGCCCCCGCAGCTTGCTGCCCCAAGCACCCGCTTGGCGTGCTGGGGCCTGGAGCCACCCCTGTGCATACAACAGTCTTCAGAGGTTCAAGAACCAAGGTGCACGTGCCAGGGCTTGGGGCTTCAGCACTCAGGGAAGGGAGATCTTGGGGTTTTATCCCTGTGTGTGTGTGTGGGGAGAGGGTCTCAGGACTTCTGCCCCACATGAGGCACCTGCTGGTGCCCAGAGCTTCAGCCCTGCTGTGTGTGGGGGAGTGGGTCTCAGGGTTTTTGCGCCACAGGAGGTCCCTGTCTGGACTCAGGTCTTCAGTCCTGTTCCTGCAGAAGCCCTGAGCCCTGATAGGCATGCCCTCTGGGGTTGAAGCCCCTCCGCTCCCTCTGCTGGGCAGAAGCCAGAAGTGAGGTGGGGGGTGGGGCACATGGGGTCACATGCCCCTCCCCAGATTTTTGTCAGGATTTGCTGGCCCTGCTCAGTCACATGGTGCTCCTGGGCCCCCTCTATGCATGGCAGCTCCTGGAGCTGACAAGCTGGGAGCTGCAGCTGTGGGAGGAGGCAAACAGCTGGGAGGTGCAGGGAGAAGGTGGGGTTGTGTGTGTGTGTGTGTGTGTGTGTGAGAGAGAGAGAGACACAAGCTGTTGGGGGCGGGGCGCGAGACTTTAAATGTGCCCCTCCACTTTCAGCAGACACCAGTCATCTCTGGCAGAATCCCCTAGCCCCACCATCCCACCACAGGGCAGAAGCCCCAAGCTTCTCCCCCCACAGTCTTGTAGGTGGAGAATTGGGGTGGTGGGGAGGCTCCATGAGCTACATTTTAACTGTAAAATAGCAGCATACAGCTCATGAGCCATGGTTTGACCACTCATGATGTAGAACAGTCTCTTGGGGAAGACATGGAGGGCCTGAAAAAAAGCCCAGGAGAGTATACTTTATTAATTTTGCATTGGCAGAAGAAAGAATAAAATATTCTTCTGGATAATTGCTTTAACATTTGACAATACGCTAAATTTTTCAACTCTGAACTCTTAGTTTCAGTTTATAATACTGACATATCAAAAGTGAAATGTGGTAACTTGGCACAACTGGCATTCTTGGTCCAAGGAAATGTCCAGGACTGCGGTAGCAGTGGGATTCTACCTCACAGAACTGGGATGATTTTGTAGAGCTGTGGGTTTGAGTCTAGTACTTGGATAACACACAGATTATGCAGAGCAGGGTTGAGGACTTTTATTTAAACACTATATAACACTATTTAAACACTATAGAACAAACAAACCAATGGATAAGAGAAGAATAAGACCCATAGCAATCAAAGAACAAGCAAATGTCTTTCTTTCCTATTAACATATTAACAATTTCTCAAAGAAAACACAGCTGAGCTTTCTGAGTCCATGTTACAATGCCATATTTTTTAAGACAAGTAGGCTTGAAAAAAATCTCACAACTGAAGTAGTTCATTTTTCTCTGCCCCACTGCTCTAAACAGCAACCATTGTCTCTGTGGACATTGCTTTTCATGCTGCCTGTACGGTTTTATGGGACCAGTGATCAAAGGTGAAACATGTCTTCATTAAGCTGTTCTATATTTACATCACAACTTTACAAAAAGCTATCTCTAGCACAGCATTTTAGATTAGATTTCTAAGACAGCCTGTTATAATTTCTTCCTGATTTGCATTTGGTCCATGTCAAATAAGAGTGGACAATTTCAAAGAATTCTGTGGATCATGTGCAAGAGGAAGACCTGAAACTCAGTTTCCCAAATCTATATGACACTCCATTACTGAATTAATTGTAGTTAGATTTGACACATCGGTATCTCTCTAAAGCTTCTTCTCCCCCCACCCTCTGTCCTCGGTGTATCTGAAAAAATATCTCCATTTTTGAACATTTAAAGAATGCTGATAGACTTCTTCCCCCAGAGATAAAGTACCTTCTTAGAACAATGCCTAATAGTGCATGACAAACTGACTACAATTCATGTAGGATATCTGCATTTCCTCCCACCTCCCAAAATCCAACTACCATCTTTCCCTTACATAAGTAGAACTTCCCATCATCAGCTTGGGTCATGGCCATCAAAGTGTTGCCATCTGTGTAGGTCAAGACCTTGGGGATAGTGATTTCCACCCTCTCATGTCTGAGATAAGATCTGAGGAACATTTCTTCCTTCATCCCATTCCCTCCTACCAACAGTTTTCTGAGTGTACTGCAAAGACATATAGGAGAGGCTTCAATGGCCTGATCCCTAATAAGTTAATAGATTTCTTGTTTCTGCTGCCATTCACTCATTAAAGAAATAGTGGCTACTCCTAGACTCATAACCCTTAACCATTTTAAGAAAGTTACAAGAATCCCATATTTCTGTAAACCTCCCATAAATAATGTGCAGTTTGGTCAGAAGTATTACTTTGATCGAATGCTTTGCTTTGACCGAGAAGACTATCTGAACATTCCCTTAGTCTCCTTCATAAATTCTCTGAATAAAAAACTAAAAAAGAATAAACAGACGATTGGCATTGTGGTTTCATCAGCTGGAATGCAATCACCTACACAAGCATAGTTACCAACACTATTGGGCACAGTATGCTTCAGCAGCCACAGTATGAGGGACCATAAATATGGAGCCATTGATGCTATCAGCCATGCAGTAAATACATCATGTCTATGGCATAGCTATAAAATGTCTGGTAATGGTGGCTGGTAAACATAAGACACAAAAATATGAGGCAAGACAGCATCCATCTTTCCCTGCAGGGAAAAGTGCACAGCTGTTACAATGGACTACTACCGCCTCTTCACATTCCTTGGCTACACCTGTATAGTCGCTCTCATGTACATCACTATAGTCCTGTGATGTTGCACTTCATATATTTTATGGAAACATGCTTATGAGTGTGAATATGATGTAACTGGAATATGCTTTATGCAAAAGGTCTCTTGTAAGGTATCATTATAAAGGTTATACTCTACTGAATATATTCCTATTTGTATGCATATATCATTCTTGTATATGAAGCTAGAAATATGAAGTATAACTCTGAGGTCCTATTGTAATTATGCAAAGTGTGGGCCATTAATGATGGTTTAGAATCTTGATGGTTCCCATTGACTAGGACAATTGGTTGTAGATGGTTTATTTACCTGCACGCCTTCCTGTATATGTGTGGGCCAGCCCCTGGGTAATGAAGAATGAAGTCTCACAGAATGTCACATGATACTGGAATCCATATTAAATCTGGTACTTTTCCATTTAGAAGAAGGGCTGGGGACCCAGAGATACAAAAGATTCCCACTTTGTGCCAAAACTATAAAAGGGGGTGGAATAGAACAAAGGGGGCAGTCAAGAACAGGGGCGGCTCCATGCATCAGCATGCCGAACAGGTGCCTGGGGCAGCAAGCCACTGAGGGGAGCTCTGCCGGTCACTGAGAGGACACTGACCTCCCGCAGGCCTGATGCCATATCCGCAGGATAGGGGACCTCCCGCAGGCAAGCCGCAGAAGGCAGCCTGCCTGACGTGCTTGGGGCGGCAAAATACCTAGACCCACCCCTACTGCCTATGCTATCTACTCACTGGGAGTTTTGTCACTGCCTTCAGAGGAAGCAAAGATGCAGCATCACTGAGTCCCAGAATTCTGGACAGGGAGGTGAAGGGCCAAACTGAGATGCCTAAACTTAGATGCCTAAATCCATATGTGGCCGTAGGACAGGATAGATAGATAACGTGTCTACTGGCATGGATAACGTAAGGTTTAATAAAAAGATTTGCTCAAGACGCTATTTCCAGACTCAGTAAATGAAGGCTGCAAGTCCCGCGTCCCCGCTACCCCATCCGAAGTGTGGCAAGTCCCACGGCCCCGCTACCCCGGCTGGAGCCCCCCGCAGCCCCGCTCCCTGGCCGGAACGCAGCAAGTCCCGCGGCCCCGCTCTCCAGTCCACAGGCCCGCAAACCCGTGGCCTCGCTCCCCTGGCCTGAGTGCGGCAAGTTCCGCAGCCCTCCTTCTCCGGCTGGAGCCCCGCAACCCCGAAGCCCTGCTCCTCTGGCCAGAGCGCGGCAAGTCCTGCAGCCCAGCTACCCTGGCCAGAACGCGGCAAGTCCCGCGGCCCCGCTACCCTGGCCAGAGCGTGGCAATCCGAAGTGCCACTGAAGACTCGAAGCACTGCCCATCAAATGTCTCCCATTGCACTTGGCACATGGTTCATTGTGATGTGGGGATCAGTAGAATCAGAACATTCAAACCTCGTTACCACCTGGGAATACTAGTTCTTTGCTACGTTCAACCTCCTCTGTCTGCTGCTGTAGGTACACCACAGTGCCCCATCCCAAGAGCCAAGGTATCTCGCCAGAGACATCCCAAATCCCCTCAGTTAGCTAGGCAGGGTCTCCACGGGGATACACTCATGCTCCCATTCAAACAGACTGGATTAGGTGTGTCTGAACCAGCGTAAATAAAATAAGACCCAACCACACCACTAAGCATCCCAATTTGGGATGGGGAATTGTTTGATGTCTTGAAAGTTTGTGCAGGATGGGACAACTGGTCCCCACCCCGCTGAGTGCTGGTGGTAGTTCTGGAGCAGAAGTATAGCAGTTAGGGAGTGTATTGGGAATCAGAGCAGAGTCTCATGGGGTTGCTGCAGGGTGGCTGGCAAGATGAAGCAGAGGCTTAGGCTGTGTTTTGGCAGATGCTGGAGATCAGGAAGGGACCTATGTGAGGGGTGAATTGCCCCACCTACACCAGCTGCAGCTACCTCTGCCTCTGAAACAACTGGTGCTGGCCACTGATGGACCCTGATCCAGGCCTGGCAATGCCTATGTTCCCTCGCCTGCTCTGGACACATATATAGTGGCCAGGGCCGGCTCCAGGCATCAGCTCGCCAAGCGTGTGCCTGGAGCAGCAAGCCACGGGGGGGTGCTCTGCCGGTTGCCGGGAGGATGGCAGGCAGGTTGCCTTTGATGGCATTCCTGGGGAGAGTCCGCTGGTCCCGCGGCTTCGATGGACTTCCTGCAGGCATGCCACCGAATCCACGGGATGGGGGACCTCTTGCAGGCAAGCCGCCGAAGGCAGCCTGCCTGCCGTGCTTGGGGCGGCAAAATACCTAGAGCCGCCCCTGGTCAAGAACACTCCTGCTTTTCACCTAAGATGTCTGCTGGAACTAACAAGTACTGTACCAGGGGAAAGGATTGGGCTCAGACTAGGAAGGAGTCTAGTCTGTGAAAGAAGCTTATTGGAACATCTCTGAGAGTGAGATTTTACCTGTAATCAATTTCTTAATGTATTAGGCTTAGACTTGTGTGGTTTTGCTTTACTTTGCTTGGTAACTGACTTTGTTCTGTCTGTTATTACTTGAAACCGCTTAAATCCTACTTTTTATACTTAATAAAATCACTTTTGTTTATTAACGAACCCAGAGTAAGTGATTAATACCTGGGGGAGAAAACAGCTGTTCATCTCTCTCTATTGCTGTTATAGAGTGTTGAGAATTTATGAGTTTACCCTGTATAAGCTTTATACAGAGTAAAACAGATTTATTTTGGATTTGGATACCATTGGGAGCTGGTGTCTGGGTCCTGGAGATAAGTGACCTGCTGAGCAGTTTTTGGTTAAAGTCTGCAGCTTTGGGAAGCATGGACCAGACCTGAGTCTGTGTTGCAGCAGGCTAGCATGTCTGGATCAACAAGGCAGAGTTCTGTAGCCCCAAACTTTGGCAGGAAAAATGGGCTTAGAGGTAATCTCAGCATGTCAGGTGACAGTCCAAAGGGCATCTCTGTGACTGAACCCCTCACAAGTACATTGAGGACACTTAACATCAAATGACTACAGAGATATGATCAAATAAAAAGCAATCACATTGTCCATTCAGTGAGCAATTTTGCTGCTATTAGAAATGAACCCAAAATTACAAAAATTGGTTCCCTACATGTACAAGTGTCTATTGAATAAAGATACCAAATAACCAAGCAAGGTCTGACCTCTAGGGTGGGCTTCATCATGGACATCCCGCGGCCCCGCTCCCCTGGCCCTAGCGCGGCAAGTCCCGCGGCCCCGCTCTCCAGTCTGGAGCCCCAAGCGCGGCAAGTCCCACAGCCCCGCTCTCCAGTCCAGAGCCCCGCAACCCCGCGGCCCCGCTCCCCTGGCCCGAGCGCGGCAAGTTCCGCAGCCCCTCTCCCCCGGCTGGAGCCCCACAACCCCGAGGCCCAGACCAAGGAATGGTGCTGTGACATTACCTGATTAAAATATGACCATATAGATCAGTGGTCCCCAATCTTTTTCATCTGACAAGCCACCATGGACTGTGGCCAGTGGATGAGCATCCGCCGAAATGCTGCCGAGAAGCAGCAACGTCAATAGGCGTCGCCGCCAAAATGCCACCGACAAGCAGCATCATCCAGAGGCATTTTGGCAGCGACGCCTCTGGATGATGCTGCTTGTCAGCGGCATTTGGCAGATGCTCGTCCGCTGGCCTGTATGCGGGCGCACATAGATGCCCCGGAGGGCGTCATGGCACCCGTGGGCACCGCGTTGGGGACTACTGATATAGATCATTGTTGCAACCAGTGTTATATATTTGCAGCAAATATTGTACAAAGATTGTCAAGTGAGATGTCTATGAAAAGGCTATGAGTTGCTGGTTATAATTATACTGTCTGTATGCATGTATCATTTTTGTATTTGAAGTCATAAGTATTGGCTCTATACCTGGATTTCAAATGTGTGCTCCTGGGGTAATGCCCACAAGGTAATTAGCCAGCACATCTTGGAGGGATTGCTCAAATTGAGTAGCCCATCTGTCATAAACAGATGGTTAATTTCTCCTTGTTTTAAGATCAAAGGGGCTTGGATCTGTGTTCACCAGGGAATTGGTGAAGTCACTCAAGACTACCCAAGGAAAAAGGGGGTCCTTGGGGGTGGTGGCAGCAATACCAGATCTAAGCTAGTAATTAAGCTTAGAAGTGTTCATGCAGGTCCCCACATCTGTACCCTAAAGTTCAGAGTGGGGAAGGAACCTTGACATGGTGGTAGCCGTGGGATTTTTTAGGAACCAAAAGCCAGATTTTTTTCCTCCTTTGAGATGCTGGGGAAGCAGTGAAAGAGAGATACCCTGAAGGCAAACAGATAAACGTTTTTCTAACAAGGCTTTGTTAGAAAGAATTCCACACCCTTCCCTGTTCCTGAGCCATCCACAAGGGCCCCATCTGTGTTACCAGAGACCCAGACAGAGGTGGTGGACCCGGATCCCCTGCCAATGACTGCAACAGCCATAGTGCATCCAGTCCCAGAACCAGAACTGGAAAATCAACAAGCACCAGAACCGTTGCCAGCACTGACTCCAGCGCTTGCAAACCCATCTACAACTCCAACACCAGAAGGCACCAGTGGGCCTGAACTGGCAGAACCAGTGGACAACCCTACCCAAGAGGCTCATGAAGAAATGGGACGTGCCGACAGAAATACATCTCTACATAGACATTAACAACGTGCAGGTCAACTGGCAAGTGCAAGTACCGCTAGCCATAAAATCCCGCTAATGAAGAAAGTCGCCTTCATCACCCTGCAGCCGGGTTGTATGATTAACATATCGTTCCTCTCACTGCGATCAGACGGTTCGGGTCGAAATGCACCCGCCACCTATCCAAGGCTCTATAGAATGGTCTCTAGCAGAGTATTGGATAGAATCTGATGCTCCTACCTCGTGATGTGGCATTTTTTTCTGATTCCATGGGCAGAACATCTGAGAATACACCTTTGGAAAGTTCTTTGAGCACATCAGTCAGTCAGAACTAATTTGATGACGGCTAAAAGATGCTCAATATGCAAACAGCAGTAACACTTGGACACACTCAGAGTGGGCAAGGACCAAAACCCTACAGCCAAGGTGGATTCATTCTCCAAAAGTAGGCCATGTCCCAAGAAAAATTCAAGAAACAGGTCCAATTCTTCTCTTATGGCTTAGTTCGGATTTACAGGCGTTTGTACCACACTTAAAGCCAAATCGCTGCCCACTACAGACCCTGAACCAGAAGACACAGTCCAAATGCGTTAAGTGGACTGGATGTAAGGTGTCAGAGGCCTTTTACCAGCTTAAGGTGACACTATGTCTGGCTCTGGTGCTCTAAGGGCCCCACCAGACTTTTGACAACCATTCTGTAACACAGATGCATTGGCATGGTGTGTAGGAGAGTTTATGCAGGAAGGACCGGATCAAGAAAATTTCATGTCCTTGCGTGTTCTCAGATACTGTTGAGAGGGGAGCCTGGTCAGATCCTAGTGAAAAGAATGCTTTGCATTGTGTATGCCTGGAAAAGCTACGCCCGTTACGTTTTGGGGACGGTCTGCTCGTGCTACAACCAAGCATGGCTGCGCTTAATAGTGGCTTTCTACGCCAAGGGAAAACACAAAAACTTCTTCGATGGGAGTTTAGTCTCCAAGTTGCATTTTGAAATAATTCAACACCACTTTTTTCAGGAGCTTCTAACATAGTAGCTGATGCACTGTCCTTGTTGAAGTTTCCCGTAATTGCCTGACCGCCTATACAAATCACGACCCAAAAGCACTATTAGTGACGCCTGGAGCGAGAGTTATGAATGTGGAGAACTATTGAGAGAAAGCACCATGATAAGTAAATTTCATGAAATGCAACCTATCCAACACGAAATAGGGACCGTAGTGGTATTGCCATGCAAAAGTTGCTTTATAAGCCATAACAAGAGGGCTTATTAGCCACATCCCAGTGTTAGAGGATTTTCATTCCATATTCTGACACTATGTATAATAGGCCGACGAGTGTAAGGTGGCCCATTACTGTTTGGTGAGAAAAGACAGCAATGGGAGGGGGTATAATACGCCGTTCTCCAGGTGTAGAGATTACTTAAATTCATACGACAATTATGTAAGCGAGCCCGCAAAGAGCAGACCCTCCAACACTCTTTAGCCTATTGCTAAAGAAACCTAAAGGATGCTCAGAAAGAGCAAAAAGACCTGGTATGATAAACATACCAGAAGAGCAGTTACCTTCAAAAGTAAGGGGACCAGGTTATGGTCTTGAAGGCACAACAGGCACCATAAGATGAAAGCGTAATGGGAAGGGTTCATTCACGGTCCAAGAGTGCCTGGGAGCTAATCAACTATCTCATAACATTCCCACCTCAACCCTAAAAGCCTAAACTCAAGACACAGAGCCATAATAATCAACATAAAGTGACAACAAAAGCAGAAAGCGGAATTCAATCAACGAAAACAACCCACAATTACCTTAACAATTACGCTTCCAGAAGGGACACAAAAGCCAAGTCACACAGGTACTAAGGAGGAAACTGATGTACCCCGCCATCAAGGGAAACAGATATCGAGGACTGAAGCAAGGAGCAAGATTTGACAGCCTTCAGAAGAACATAGGGAAGGAAGGACTTGAGAAACACAACACAAATTAGACCATACTCAGCATACTCTAACCATTCCCGCCGTTTGTTGAATAGACAAAAGGACTAATTATAATAACAAAGAGAGACTCTTTACATAATGGAACACCAGGAAAGAATGACATCTACAAAACAATTGGATAATTCAACTAAAAAACCGGGTAAAAGCTCTTGAAGCTATATTACCCAAAATGATCATACCCACTGGTCATCCGAGATAGTAGAAACAGAACCAAAGTGACCAATGGGAAGTCTTTATCCACTGGGAGGGTGTATGGACAAAGAGACAGTTCGAACCAAAGTATTCCGGTCGTTGTGAAGGTAGATGCCAAATGAAAGTGGGAAAGCCCCAAAGATCAGGTCAAAAGCCCCTCTCCAAGCAATCACCCATAATTAGAGGTACCCATTATCAGTGAAATAGCTGTGGAAATTATTAACTTAGGGTCCTTATCACCAAAAAAAAGACCCACAAGAGGAAAAAGCAAAAGTAAATATACTGACTTTCAGTTGGAATATTTGCTAAACCCATTAGCTGGAAAGCAAGTAACATACTAAAAAAAAGCAACACTTAGGGCTAAACATGATGTCGGCCAGGCACTATAGCAGAACATTTTTGCCAGGATAGAGTTGGCACACCCGACATATTCCTTAACAAGATTCGGGAAAAACTTAAATTCTAGAGACAAGGGACCAAGAAAGATCTGTAGATAAAGAAAAAACTACATGGAGAGTGAAATTTCACTTGGTTGCCACCCCTATACAAATCAACCCAAAAGCACTAGAGTGAGAGAGGAGATTATACTGGAACTATTGAGAGAAAGCCCATGATAAGTAATTCAAAAATGAACCTATCCAACAGAAATAGGGACCTAGTGTATTGCAGCAAAAGTTGTTTATAAGCCATAACAAGAGGGCTTATTACCACATCCCAGTTTAGAGGATTTTCACCATATTGACACTATGTATAATAGGCCGAGAGTTAAGGTGGCCATTACTGTTTGGTGAGAAAAGACAGCAATGGGAGGGGTATAATACGCCGTTCTCAGTGAATTACAAATTCATAGACAATTATGTAAGCACCCGCAAAGACAGCCCTCCAACACTCTTAGCCTATTGCTAAAGAAACCTAAAGATGCTCAGGAAGGCCAAAAAGGAACACTGGTAATGATAAAACATACCAAAGAAGAGCAGTTACCTTCAAAAAGTTAAGGGGACCAGGTTTATGGTCTGGAAGCACAACAGAGCCAATAAAGAAAATAAGGAAAGACGTACAGTGAGGAAAAGGGCCATTCACGGTCCAAAGAGGCGAAGTGAGAGACTAGTTAACTATCTGTTAACTGGTTAAATTGTCCTTGGAATGTGAAAAATCTTGTAGTTTTACATAAGTAGTAGTATATGTAAAGGTGCATGTGTTTTATTAATCTTTTTATTCTAAAGTTCTAGGAAGAAATCACCGCCAGTGTGGTTCCACATTGTCTGAGATTTGGAGGGCGTGTCATAAACAGATGGTTAATTTCTCCTTGTTTTAAGATCCAAGGGGCGTGGATCTGTGTTCACCAGGGAAGACTACCCAGGGGAAAAGGGGGTCCTTGGGGGTGGTGGCAGCGATACCAGATCTAAGCTAGTAATTAAGCTTAGAAGTGTCCATGCAGGTCTCCACATCTGTACCCTAAAGTTCACAGTGGGGAAGGAACCTTGATACCATCAAAAGAATATTTAACTGACAATGGACCATGGGAGACGCCCATCTATACTTGATGGAATTTCCTGCTGTGACTAGGCGAAATGCATGGACATGGGACTTACCCATGTCACTCCAAACTCCATCCTGTTGCTGTAATTTTCCACAGTAAGAACAATGGGATTCCCTCCACATGGCAAACGCTATAAAAAGCCCTGGAAACACCTCCATTTGGTCTTCAGTCCTGCTTCTTACCTTCAGTTTGTTAGAAACAGAAGCTCTGAACAAAGGACTGACCCATCCAAGCTGTGGATGTATTCCAGAGACTTGACTTAAGCCAGCAGTTTATTCTATCACTGCTACAAGCCTGATACTTTGCAATTACTGTATGTATTTGATTCCTTTAACCAATTTTAACTCTCACTTTTCTTTCTTCCTTTTTATGAATAAACCTTTAGATTTTAGATACTAAAGGATTGGCACTTGCATGATTTTGGGGTAAGATTTGTTATATATTGACCTGACTGTGTGGCTGGTACTTTGGGATCAGAAGAACCTGTTATTTGATGAGACTGTTTGTAAAGAACCACTCATCTCTGAATCCAGTGTTTTTGGTGGTGATATAAGAACTGGAATACCTGAGGAAATTCCCTTATGCCTTGTTAGCCAGTGTGGTGAAACAGAAGTTTATTTTTGTTCCAGGTTTGGTACATCCTATGGGATATTAGCCACCAGTCTTGGGGTGTATCTGCCCTATTTCTCAGCAAATTGTCCTGAATTTGGCATCCTCAGTTGTGACCCACTAAGATATGGTTACAGCTGCACTGGAAGAGGGGGTGCAGGGAGGAAACATAAGGTGGCTTAATGCCACTTCCGCCCCCACCCCGGCACCCTCCCCACACCCAGTGCTGGGGGTTGCTAGAAGCTGAACTGGCATAAGTTAGAGCAGCCTAATGGAAACTTGAAAAAGTTGCTCCACTGGCTAGAATCACAAATGTGCATCATATTCAATTACTGCCCTGCTATGATGCCACTCCTCATCTTGGAATGTTCCCTAAATTGGGGGTAGCAGGAGCAAGAGGGACTAGTTTACAGATGGATATGGCAGCCCCAATCCAGTTGAGGAGTTCCCTTTGCTAAAAGAATCCTTAGCCAATATCTTAAGGTCACTTCAGGTTCCCTTTGCACTGCTGAAGTGACAGAAAGAATTAACAGCTATTAGAATCTGCCTCATTAATTATGCATGTTGTGCCACCCAATGGAAACTGGACAAGCCATTACAGTTATTACAGTACATTAACCACAAACACCCTGTATTTTAATATTATAGTAGGTCTTCCTATAATGATACAAATTCTCCTAATTTTTCTGGGACTCTGACTTCCACAAGTGGTTAGTCTATGGTCCCAATGTCAGGGAAACCAATTGCATTAAAAAAAACAAAACAAAACAAACAAACAAAAAACCCACCAACAACACTTTCAAACACTTGCTGCCTGTGAAGGTCTGTACCAGAAAATGGAATGTAGCCATCCATATGTGTGATGAGAGCAGCTGTGAATTAGATAAAACTCCTAGACTGAGAACAGTCACAGACATTACCTGCCACTCTTTGAAACTGGCAGGGCACAGTAGAGCCCTGAAATGCTCCCATTCCAGGGTTGGGGGGGCAGTTGGCATAGAAGCTGGCTACTCCAAATGTATGTCATCTGAGAGTTTCCACACACTAGGGGAATTCTTAGCTGGCCAGTTAGGGCCACATTCTGGCCACATTTGTGCCATCTGAATAGTAGGAAGGGAAGGGGACGGGGGAACAGAGGGATCAAATCTGGCCTTATGATCTTTTATTAGCAAGGAGGAGCATGCAGGTGTTGTGTGGACAGGTTCAGCTGTAGTGTTAGAAAATCACATAGTTTTAAAATGCTTTCACAGATCTATCTGAAAGCACAGAATGCACTCATTTTTCAAACAGCTCTGCCTATACATCCTCTGCCTATGGACCCTGAGTTGGACAAGCTCTAATAAATAGAGAGCCTGTATTTTCTGCGAACTTGTCGGCTATATTGTTATCCAGAGCTGAAGAAGACCTCTGCCTAAGTTCGAAACCTTGCCACTTTCATCAACAGAAGTTGATGCAGTAAAAGAGATTTCCTCACCCACCTTGTCTCTCAGACAGGTTCGGCTTCAGGCACCAGCTTAGCAAGCCACTCCGGAGAGGAGCGGCACGTCCAGGTATTCGGCAGCAATTCAGTGGAGGGTCCCTCACTCCCGCTCGGAGTGAAGGACCTCCGGCTGAATTGCTGGCGATAGTGATCATAATTGGGCTCGGCCCTTTTTTTTTTTTTTTTTTGGCTGCTTGGGGTGCCAAAACCCCTGGAGCCGGCTCTGCTCTCAGATACACAGTTAGGCTGATTGTGGCTGTCGCTGACCTATGAATTATATTGCTCCCACTGTTTATACCCAAACAAAGCTACAGCATGATCAGGTGTCGCTACGTAATCCCATATTGTGAACTGTGCTGGACTCCCACAGTGAACATGCCACACAGAATTACATAGACCACTGTGTTCATTAATGTTTTACTGCACATAGGCTGACATAAATCATATTCTGAATAAATCAACATATAAGTAACTGAACACTGCAATTACCAATTCATCAGCTCATTCTACTAAAGCATGTGGCTTTACAATCTGAGCAGGGTTGATGCTGCAGTTAGCGATGCTCCGGATGCTTTGCAAAGTAAAACCCCTATAGCAAGCAAGTTCACTTTAAAGCGCTTGGTGCCACAAGGTCTATGTGAACCACAGTTTGTATAAAATAATAAAGAGCACACAAGGTCAAAGTAACTACCTAAAGCCTACGAACTATACTCTAATACAGCCACCCTATACAACTCATGTAGAAACGATTCTGATCTCAGTGCTGTATTTAAAGCTTTATTGACACTAGACTCTAGAGATTAGACCTGGAGGAATCACAGTAAAATCACTAAAACCCAACAACTCCTAAAGTCTATAGGGGAATGAGCAGTGGGTACAGAAGGAGAAACTCTGTTCCCTTTTCTTCTTGCCCTGCCCTGAAGTATCTGACTCCTCTCCTTCCTCACTCCCCACCCACCCATCCCCTCATTGCAGGTTCTGTTTCAGGGATGCATCATTTAAAGTAGTGAATGAACAGCCAGTTGTTTTCATCCCATGGCCTGTGTTTCCAGTTCAGATATTTGGGGGCAGCGGGGGGGGGGGCGGGGAATTCCAGTGTTCTCTCCTATGGGGATCCTGTTCTGAGCCCTACTCATCCTCCTGCAGGGACCCCATGTATGCCTCAGCTAGGGCATCTCCCTTCTCTCTTACCCACAGAGTGCACGGGCCGTGCCACCAGAAGTTGAGTTTCTGACAGAATTCCCTGCACTCTGCTGTACAGGAACAGACTCTCCATGTGCCTACTTGTAACACCATTTATGGAGGCGAGGCTGCGCCAGATTTCAGTGGTGTTGCAACTCTGTGTGCCTGATCATAATGCCACAAATTAAGATTTGACCTAGCTGCTCCTCTGTTTGTATGGAGGTGTGACCAGGTCGATTTTAAGTGGCACCATGACCACGCAGCTGGAACAATTCTCTGAACTGCTTTGGCAGTAGCTGTGCTTATTAAATACGGGATCACTGCTGCTAAATGTCCAGGCCATAACTACCCAGGCTCCGCGGTCTATGCAAATGTAAGGAAGTATAGAAACATTGTGGAGAGATGTTCACCCCTTGCCAGACTCTCATTATTGGCACCTATCATGGTTCTCACCATTTTAAAAAGTAGAATGCATAAGCGAATGGTGTGGGCAGAGGAAGGGGAAGAAGAGCCCCATAACTTCCCTCCAGCAGTATCCTCAACTCCCTTCCGCACCCACTCCCAACAGGGTTTCATAAACTTTAAGGCCAGAATGGACTTTTGTGATCATCTAGTCTGCCCTCTTATATAACACAGGCCAGAGAACCTCACCCAGTAATAGCTGCATCATACCTATAACCTCTGTTTGAGCTACAGGATATGTTTTAGAAAGAAATCCACTCTTGATTTATACACTTCAGATGAAGGAGAATTAGGATTGCCAACTTTCTAATCACAGAAAATGAAACATCCCTGACCCACCCCTACCCAAACCCTTTTTCCGAGGCTCTGCCCCCGCCTTCGTCCTCTCCTCTCTACGTCGCTCACTCTTCCCCACACTCACGTTCACCAGGCTGGGCCAGGGGGTTGGGGTGTGAGGGCTCCAGCTGGGGGTGGAGCCAGGGATGAGGGGTACCTGAAGGGGCTCTGGGCTGGGCCAGGAGGCTGGGGTGGTTCAGGGTCCCAGCAGCGCTTACTGTGGCTCTGAGAAAGTGGCCGCCAGCTACCTGCAGCCTCTAGGTGCCTGGTTGGCCACACCACTTGATTGACTGGAAGGGCTAACAGGCCAGCTCTTAAGCAAGCAGCAGCTCACTGGTAGCTCAGTGCTCATGCCACCATTGTGACTGCCCCTGTGTTACCTTGTTTTGCAGCTTCAGCTTTGTACTCAGCCTTGCATCAGTCCTGCCTCTGCCTTGAACCCTTGCTTACCTGTTACCACTGCTTGCTTCAGTTCCTGATCTCCAGCTTGACCTATGGCTCTGGCTTCTGACTACAGACTCTGGTATCCAGTTCCTGCCTTCCAGTTTGACCCTGGGCACCTTCAACTCCACTCACTTCAGAGTCGAAGATTCAGCTGTCTGACAAATTTGATGGACATTAAGACAAGTTTCAGGGATTCCTGAAGCAATGTCAGCTTCTGTTCTTACTAGGCCCTCCATTATTCCCCATGGACCAGGCCTGTGGGGGGCTCATCTGGAGAGTCCTTGGCCTGGGCTTCTCCCCTCCTGGAACAGTCCAGTGCCCTCTTGCGACACTCAGAATAATTGATTCAAGTCATGTCTATTATCTTTGGCAACCTCAACTGCACACAGACTACTGAGACAACCCTTCAGGCCTTATGGCTGGGATCCTGGCACATTGCCAGGTATGTCACCAAATTTTACTGTTTGGCTTCTGATACCAGATAGAATGAGTGGCACAGCATCACCATTTCTGCCTGGGGTTAAAGGAGAATGTGACACTGGCAGGCCAGATGCCAGCTCTTGCCCCGGCTGCAGGCTTTAGCTAAGAACTGAGAACCTCGTAGATGGAGACCAGACCGGGTCATCTGTATGTTAGTTTTACTCAAAATAGGTATTAGGGTTAGAAGAATGTATTTAGCGTTTAGACTCTATGAAATGCTTGTATGTTGCTGCATGCATTAATAGTAGCTATATCTGATGTTATAAGATAATATTTAAGTGTTTGCTTTGTAACTGTAAAAGTGTGTTGCTCTGAAACTGTAAACCCCCACAGTCAGGAAAGAAATGTTACCAACTGTGAAATACTAGTTTACCACAAGTGGTGTCATCTCCTGCCCAGTGAAAGAATAATAGACATCAGACAAACCATTTTGGAACATTAGAGGACAAAAACTTTCTTGATTACTCCCCTCCATACCCATGAAGAGGAGACATACACATGAACTTGTCCCATCAGTCTGGAACTCTGGAGGAAGGGAATAAAAATCCCTGACAAGAAGAAACTGCATATTTTGAGCTATTTGAATTCTGAAAGGCCAGAGACTCTAAACAGAAGCCAGAGATCCCCAGGGGCTGCCTCCTAGGTCTGCTCTGAAAGACATTTTGAATTGACAGATCACTGCAACTTTGTCACTCTTAGCTTTAGATGGTAACTCATTGGTGTGTCTGTTTGCTTGCTTTAACCTGTAAATAACTCTCTTATTCCTTTTTCCTACTTAATAACCATTTAGATAGTTTCAAGTATCAGGGGATAGCCATGTTAGTCTGTATTCACAAAAACAAGGAGTCTGATGGCACCTTAGTGACTAACAGGTTTATTTGGGCATAAGCTTTTGTGGGTAAAAAATCCATGCCTTCTTCAGATGCACGGGTTTTTTACCCATGAAAGCTTATGCCCAAATAAATCTGTTAGTCTTTAAGGTGCCACAGGACTCCTTGTTGTTTTTATTTAGATAGTTTGTTACAGGACTGACTACAGGTGTTGTCTTTGGTGTAAGATCTACAGTACCAGTTGATCTGGAGGTAAGTGATGGTCTGTTGGGACTGCAAGCAACCCTGAATGTGATGGATTTTTGGTGTACGTGACCAGTTATCCATAAATCCAGTTTGTCTGGGCGACAAGATAGACTGGAGAGCCTAAAGGGACTGTCTATGTCTCCATGTGAGAATGTTATAGTGATCCATGACTTCACATTTGTTACGAACTTGGTAAAATCTAATTATAGAACACACCAC
Source organism: Chelonoidis abingdonii (assembly GCF_003597395.2). Taxonomy (NCBI): domain Eukaryota; kingdom Metazoa; phylum Chordata; order Testudines; family Testudinidae; genus Chelonoidis; species Chelonoidis abingdonii. The sequence continues at coordinate 73,107,598 of NC_133775.1, read as the reverse complement.
CACTTTGGGCTGTTTGTTTTTGACAGTCTGCCCTCGGGTAGGCACTCAAGTTAGGAGCCACTCTAAATAGTGTGACAGAGGATATAAAAGATGCCCATGCACTAGTGGAGCCTCTGTCAAGTTTGAACGATCTGATTGACTTGTGCATCCGAACTGATGATGGCCTCACAGATTGGCACTGACAAGTCTCCAGAGGTCATCAGCCACCCTGCCCACAACACCCCAATCCGGTGGGTGTTGGTTGGCTCAGAGTCCTTGCAAAGCAGCCACTTTCGCCATGGGCCTGGTCCCCTGCTAGTCCTCCTCTCCACGGCCAGAAGTTGGAGCCCGGCCCAGGTAAGAGTGGCCTGGAGAGACCAGTCAGCTATGAGGAGCCGCAGGCCCTTCACCTGCCCAGGGGAGCCGATGGCAGCCCTCAGCCCGTGTCCCTGCTCTCTGTGCCCCCTACCCAGGGCAGAAGGTGGGGCTGTGTTTCCCCAGAGCTGCCCAGCTGCGACTCTTCGGCCCCCGAGGTCCCACCCCCAGGCCAGGCTGGAAGCCAGAGACGGATCAGGGTAAGATCTGAGCAGACAGCTGTGCAGAGCTATGGGCCATCCACCTGCCCTGGGTAAGGGACTCGGGGAGCAGGGACATAGGCCAGGGACTGCTTTTGGTCCACCCTCCCCCACCGGGCAGGTTGAGGGGCCTAGATTCCCCAGCCCAGCTCTGGCTTCCAGCTTGGCTGTGGGGCAGGACCTCAGGGGGAGACAGGGTGCAGGGGCATGGCCACGGAGGGGATGGGGCCTCATGGCCACCCCACTTTTAGGAAGAGTTGATTGTCTCTGCCTCTCTCAGCTCTGTTGTGGAATAGAGTTCAGTTTATATGGTCCCCAGAATCTGAAACAGAGATTTCTCACAGCACCCATCGTGACCCACCCAGACCCTACTAAACCATTTATGGTGGAGGCAATCATGTTAATCTATGTGTCTGAGAAGTCTTTAGCACTTCGATCATCAAGTTGCACCACTGATTGTTTGACAGACTTCCTGTTTCGGATGTACTTAAAAAGGTTTATGCTGTTAGTTTTTGAGTCTTTGGTTAGTTGCTCTTCAAATTCTTTTTTGACCTGCCTAATTATACTTTTATATTTGACTTGCCAGATTTTATGTGCCTTTTTATTTTCCTCAGTAGGATTTAACTTCCAATTTTTAAAGGATGCCTTTTTGCCTCCAACTACTTCTTTTACTTTGTTTTTTAGCTAAGGTAGTACTATTTTGGTCCTCTTACTATGTTTTTTAATTTGGGGGTATAGATTTAATTTGAGCCGCTATTATGGTGTTTTTAAAAAGTTTCCATGCAGCTTGCAGGGATTTTACGTTTGGGACTGTACCTTTTAATTTCTGTTTAACTAACTGCCTCATTTTTGTGTAGTTTTCCTTTCTGAAGTTTAGTGCTATGGTAGTAGACTTCTTTGGTGTTTTCCCTCCCACAAGGATGTTAAATTTAATTATAATAAGGTAGCTATTATCAAGCAGTTCAGCTACATTAATCTCTTAGTCCAGAACCTGTGCTCCACTTAAGACTGTCCTCTTGTGGCTTCCAGGACTTGCTGCTCTGAGAAGCAGTCATTTAAGATGTCAAGAAACTTTATCGCTGCATCTTGTTCTGAGGTGACATGCATCCAGTCAATATCGGGATAGTTAAAATTCCCTTTAATACTGAGTTTCCTATTTTTATAGCCTCTCTAATCTCCCTGAGCATTTCACAATCACCATCACCATGCTGGGCACGTGGTCAGTAGTATATCCCTACTGCTATAGCCTTATTATTCAAGCACTGAATTTCCATCCATCGAGATTCTATGATACAGTTTGATTCATTTAAGATTTTTACTATATTTGACATTATGCTTTCTTTCACATATAGTGCCACTCCCCCACCAACATGAACTACTCTGTCATTTCTATATATTTTGTACTCTGGTATTACTGTGTCACATTGATTATCATTGTTTCACCAAGTTTCTGTGATGCCTTTTGTATCAATATGCTCACTTAATATCAGGCACTCTAGTTCACTCATCTTAGTATTTAGACTCCTGGCATTTGTATACAAACACTTATGAAATTTGTCACTTGTCTATGTGATGTAATGTCTGACCCCAAGTCAAGCCAGGACCCAGGTTTGAAGCCCTATTGCTTTGCAGTGTAGATGCAGCCCTGCCTGAGTTATTTAAGCTTAGTACTAATGTAGGCACAAGGACAAATGGGTACAAACTGGATATTAGGAAGTTTAGACTTGAAATTAGATGAAGGTTTCTAACCATTAGGGGAGTGAAGTTCTGGAACAGCCTTCCGAGGGAAGTAGTGGGGCAAAAGACTTATCTGGCTTAAGATTAAGCTTGATAAGTACATGAGGGGGATGATATGATGGGATAGTTTAATTGGGGCATTTGATCTTGGATTATCACAGATAAGTCTGCTCACTGGTCTGTGAGGGGATTTGGATGGGATGGAATTTGAGTTACTGCAGAGATTCTTTCCTGGGTGCTGGCTGGTGAGTCTTGCCCACATGCTCAGGGTTTAGCTGATCGCATATTTGGGGTCGGAAGGAATTTCTCCAGGCGCGATTGCAGGACCCTGGAGGTTTTTTGCCTTCCTCTGCAGCGTGGGGCATAGGTCACTTGCTGGATTCTCTGCAGCTTGAGGTCTTCAAACCACAATTTTGAGGACTTCAATAACTCAGTCATGGGTTAGGGGTTGTTATAAAAGTGGATGGGTAGGGTTCTGTGGCCTGCTTTGTGCAGGAGGTCAGACTAGATGATCATATTGGTCCCTTCTGACCTACGAGTCTATGAGTCTATGAGTCTATGAGGCCCTGGCTGTTCACCAAAAGTATCCCACAAGCCCATAGTCCTATTTCCTTTGTCCTCTCTATCCCAAGAATGTTCAATCAATGCCAGTGAAAGGAAGCAACCCTCCTTGGTGCACTACAGCAGCTCAGTGAGTCAGCATTAACCCTTCCATTCTTTTTTAACCATCAAGCTAAACACATCATCAGGCAGCCTTCTGTGTTTGCAGTGGAGACTGAATAGAAGAAGCTTTTTGCAAAGGATGCTGCTTCATGGTCATGGGAGCACAACCAGATTTTGGTAAATCGCTGCTGTGAGGCCAGCAACGCAGTAGACTTTTGTAAGAGTAGGAGGATTGGCTTGCATATCAGCAAATAGTGCAGAAACTTGCAGAATTCCAAATTTTCCAGACCAGTGATCAGTGCAGAGAGCAGATTAAGTAGCTCAAGACTGAGTACAGCAAAACCAGGGATCAGAACCATACCTCGGGCAACTTGTCAACATCATGCCAGTTTTATGAGGAGTTTGACCAGGTGCTAGGCATTGCACTGAGCAGGGGCAGCTCCAGGACCCAGCATGCCAAGCACGTGCTTGGGGTGGCAAGCCACGTGGGGGCGCTCTGTCGGTCGCCATGAGGGCAGCAGGCAGGCTGCCTTCGGCGGCTTGCTTGCTGGAGGTCCCCATCCCGCAGATTTGGAGGCACGTCTGCAGGAGGTCTGCCGAAGCTGCGGGACCAGCGGACCCTCCACAGGCAAGCTGCCAAAGGCAGCCTGCCTGCCGTGCTTGGGGCAGCAAAATGCCTAGAGCCGCCCCGGGCACTGAGCATGGTGCAACAACCAACAGTGGTGCATGATGACCTTGTCTGCCCAGACGGCACCCTCCTGGACCCAGAATATAGCATGGGTACTTATGGTAGCCAGCAGCAGGTGTTAAGTGAAGGCAATTAAGTCACTGTTGCTGGAACTGGTCCCAGAGAAGGCTTTGGAGCAGGAGCAGCACATCCTGGGGCCATTCTTGGAAGAGCCATTTGATGACCCTCTGACTAGTAGCCCACTGAAAAGCTTGTAGCAGATATAGAAGGGACAAAAGCTGCCCCTGAGTCCAGACAGTTTCTGACTCCATTTCAATATTTACTAACACAGAAATGGGAGAGAGTTCTGCTCTATGAACAAATGCAAAAGTGATTAGGAGGTGCAGGTAGCAGCATGTGTCCACTAATGGCCGGTTGTATGCCTGTGCCTTGGTGTCCCCCTGCCCCTCCCCCCACACCATGTGGCATTCAGAATGATGAGTTGGAATTGCAAACTGTAAAAAATGGCTTGAAAGTGATTGTTTACTGGAAAGGCACAGATTTTTGCTAGGGCCATTCCTGTTTCTTAAAAATAACCACCGTACACTGCCAGGCCTGTAAGTATGCCACACTGTAACCACTCACCGGTTTATTGAGCCACCTGGAAACAGAAATTGGAGGCAGGGGGAGGTGGAAATGTGTTTCATTTACAAATCTAGTCCATTTCAGTGAAAGGTAGTCCATGCAGTCCATAGATACAAAATCATTTGTCCCAAATACAACTGGGGTTTGAAATGTCTCAGAATGTGCTGGGAAGCGGGGATAAGGATGATGACTGTGGAGTTGTGTGTGTTTGCAAGCAGCCAAACAAGCTAAGACTGGTGGAAGCTAACACAGCATCCTGCTGATTCCCACGTGAGTTCTGATCTAATCCCAGGTGCTGGTAGCTGCAGACTTTATCTGAAGCAGGAACTCCAGATAGGTAGCCATATTTCAGGGACGGGCATATTTTCCAGGGCCACCTCAGTAGCTGACCAGTCCCCTCCACTCATAGATATGCTGTTCAGTCACCATGCATTTGAATACTTTGGCTGCATACACTGCAGGTGTAACCCTTCTGCCAGGTTTAGCTGGCAGCAACAATGGCTGGGTTCAATATCTAAGGAGTCCTCTTAATAATTCAAAACAGAACCAGCTCAAGCCTCCACCCAGGAATCTGGGAAAACATAACGCCACTTCTGGGCACCTCTATGAAGCAATACTTCCCCTCTCACAAGCACTGAATCTCTGTCTAACAAAGACCTTTCAATAAAGGGGAAAGGGAACCAAGCATTAGGTTGGGAAAACATCACAACCACATTCAAAAGCATGCGACTGTAAGCAAAACCAGTGCACTGGGCAGTGTCCTTTGCCTCAGTTTCCTACTTTGTGGTGGGAAAGGCCGAAGAACAAGTGCCCCTTTAATACATCACTCCCCTCTCCCTCAGCTGCATCCCACTCGTATTTAGCTGTCCATCGTCAGCAAAGATCCAGAGTTCAGAGGTGTGTCTACAGGGGTTCACCTCCCACCCCAGAAAGGGGGAGGGAGAATGTCAAGCAATGTATCTGTGGTCACTGTGCACCTCTGCAACTGTCCGTTGCCAGGGCTGCCCAGAGGATTGAGGGGCCTAGGGTCTTTGGCGGCGGGGGGCCCCCCACCGCCAAATTGCCGTTGAAGACCCGGCACTTCGGCAGTGGGTCCTGGGGCAGAAGGACCCCCCGCCGTGGGTCTTCAGGGCACCTCAGCGACGGGTCCCAGAGAGGAAGGACCCCCCCACCGCTGAATTGCCACCAAAGACCTGGAGTGGAAGAAGGCCCCCACGAGAGTTTTCCGGGGGCCCTGGAATGAGTGAAGGACCCCGCTCCAGGGGCCCCAAAAAACTCTCGTGGAGGCCTGGGACAAATTGCCTCACTTGCCCCCCACCTCTGGGTGGCTCTGCTGTTTGCTACTGCTGCTTTTCTCTGCTGCCACTGGTCACTTGCTGATGCTGCATTTCTTCATCACATGCTTCCATTTGCTGCCACTGCTTGTCTCTGCTGCTGTTGGACACTCACTGCTGCTTCTGCATTGCTGTGTTCTGAGGTTCCACTGCTTAACCAAGGTCTTTAGTGATTGCAGACCTTAGCAATTTTACTAGATAGCAGGGAACCTCATGGCTAGTGCAGCCTCTACAGTGCCTTTTCTTTTACCCATGTTTCAGCACCAGGTCTAAAACCTACTGTTACCAGTGATTCAATAACCACTGAACAAAAACAGTGGTTTTTAATTGAGTCTAATTAGCTACCTTTAAATATTGAAGAGGAAGATGTCAAATGGTGTCTAGGACTTACTAAGTAGAATCCCCACCTCCTCTTTTGTTCATTGGGATTTGGCATCCCTACTCCCTGCTCAGTGAATAAAGTTCAGTTTAGGGTGACCTCCTCAGACAGGGCAGGCTACGTACAGTTCTTCTGCCCTTTGATCATTAAATAAGGATGGAAACATTTCATTACCCCTGCACTCAATACTAGAGTGATTTATAACTCAACACCAGCCCCAAGTGATCATTTTGGCTAAGCAGCTCCATCATGCTGCAGGCATGTCTATGTAAACATGGTCTGTTCCTAAAGTCTTCTCTAGATGTCAGTGGAGAGCTCATTCAGACCCTGCTTACACAGGCTGCCCACCAGCAGTTTTGGAATAACATCTCCCTTTGCCAATTGGGCACCACAAGAACCATTATGTCCTCCAAAACGTGAAAGGCCTGAAATGATAGAAAAAGCTTTTGTATCATCCCACCACAGCCCAAGTAATTCTGCAATTTTTAGAAATAAAAAAACAGCTTTGAATGTTTATCTTACCATTGGCTCTGCACTTCTTTTGCTGCAATTAACCTAGCTGTGTCCAGGGAGCTTCTGTGGTCTGAAGCATCCCTCCCTGAATATATGGAAATTCAGTCTGGAAAAGTATCATTTTATGTCCTTGAAATGCCACAAGGATTTTTTTCTGTGCTGTTGCACTCATAGACACTGACTTCGACTTGTGCCAGGGAGTGCTTGACCCCTCTCTGCCCTGGCCCCGCCCCGACTCCACCCCTGCCCCACCCCCATTCCAACTTCTTCCCCAAATCCCCGCCCCAGCCCCAGCTTTTCTCTGCCTCCTCCCCTGAGTGTGCCATGTTCCCGCTCCTCCCGCCTCTCTCCTAGCGCTTGCTATGCTGCCAAACAGCTGTTTGGTGGCAGCAAGCACTGGGAAGTAGGCAGAGGATTGGGGATGTGGTGTGCTCAGGGGAGAAAGCAGAGGAGGAGGTGAAGTGGGGCAGGGAGGGGAGCTTGAGTGCCAGTGTGTGCAGAGCACCCACTAATTTTTCACCAAAGAACAGGATGACCCATCCCAATGGCACGGCCAAAAGGGTAATATGATGGATAGAGTTGTTTTGTATGAACTGTGATACAGCATGGCCAGAGGGCAGCATAAGAGTGTTAGCAGGGGGCCTTATTCCCTGCCAAGGGAGGAAGGTTTGCTTTAGATTAACTAGAACAGCTGTGTCCAATTAGAGCACCTGACTCCAGTTAGAGCACCTGACTCCAGTCATGGGATATAAACCCCTGCTTCAGTCAGACAGGGGGTGGTAGTTGAAGGAGAAAGGTTGGATTGGAGCAGAGTGCAGATTGCAGAAGAGAAGAGTTTGTCCAGAGAGAAATAGAAGGTTTGGAGGAGTGCTGCGGTGGATTGGGAAGCCCAACAGAAACCCTAGGTAAGGGGCACCAGGCTTGTATAGAAGAGAGGCGAGAAGCCCCTCACAAGCTGACGGGTATGAGAGGGAAGTAACCCAGGGGAAGAAACCGCTAGTCAAGTGGTTCACCACAACCCCAGGGCCCCTGGGTTGGGACCTGGAGTAGAGGGCGGGCCCAGGTCCCTCCCTCTCCACTCCCCTCCTCCAAGGACACTAGGGGAGTGATTAAGAACTGGTTCAGAGGCAAGCAATATCACCCTGAACCTACCCCAGAGAAGAGAAAGCTCGAGACCCAGAGAACAATACCGGCAATTTGCCACAGAACCAATATGTACAAGGTGAGGGGCAGCACCTTGCTACGTAGTGGGGTTGTACCTTGCTACGTAGAGGGGTTGCACCTTAATACGCCAGGAGAGATGTGTAACTTGTTTGTACCTGTGTATAAGAATGCATCTCTGGTGCAGTGTCCTTGTCTGGCCTAGGGGGCAGTGGAAAGTCCCTCCACTGACTGAGCTGGTCCATTGTCAGGGAGCACATAAGTACTAGCTAGCAGCACCTTGGATCTCTGATTCAGGGAGCTGGAGCCTGTGTTTCTCTTTGACAATAAACCTGGCCCAGGTGCCTTCATACTTTACTAGAGCCTGTGGTCACTGAGGGTTTTCTTGGGGTCTGCTGTCTCAGCTATCTGCGTAGAGTTGGGGCAGCACACAGAGGGAACACATGCAGGCAGCCGACTGATATCAACGTTGACTAGAACAGAGCACCACACCGGGAACGTCTGACAACATTTGGGACCCTCTTTCAGATAGTTGAAAGCAGCTATCAAATCCCCTCTCATTCTTCTCTTCTTCAGACAAAACAATCCCAGTTCCCTCAGTCTCTTCTCATAAGTCATGCACCAGGCCCCTAATCATTTTTGTTGCCCTCCACTGGACTCCTTCCAATTTTTCCACATCCTTATTGTAGTGTGGGGCCGAAAACTGGATGCAGTACTCCAGATGAAGCCTCACCAATGCCGAATAGAGGGGAATGATCACATCGCTCAATCTGCTGGCAATGCCTCTACTTATACAGCCCAAAATGCTGTTAGTCTTCCTGGTAACAAGGGCACACTGATGACTCATATCCAGCTTCTCATCCACTGTAACCCCTAGGTCCTTTTCTGCAGAACTTCTGCCTACCCATTCGATCCCTAGTCTGTAGCAGTGCATGGGATTCTTCTCTCCTAAGTGCAGGACTCTGCACTTGTCCTTGGTGAACCTCATCAGATTTCTTTTGGCCCAATCCTCTAATTTGTCTAGGTCCCTCTGTAGCCTATCCCTATCCTCCAGCGTATCCACCATTCCTCCCAGTTTAGTGTAATCTGCAAACTTGCTGAGGGTGCAATTCATGCCATCCTCCATATTATTAATGAAGATATTGAACAAAACTGACCCCAGGACCGACCCTTGGGGCACTCCACTTGATCCTGGCTGCCAGCTAGACATGGAGCCATTGATCACTACCCATTGAGCCCGACGATCTAGCCAGCTTTCCATCCACCTTATAGTCCATTCATTCACCCCATATTTCTTTAAATTGAGGGAAACAATACTGTTGAAGACAGTATCAAACGCTTTGCTAAAGTCAAGGAATAACACAACCACTGCTTTCCCCTCATCCACAGAGCCAGTTATCTCATCATAGAAGGCAATTAGGTTAGTCAGACAAGACTTGCCCTTGGTGAATCCATGCTGACTGTTCCTGATCACTTTTCTCTCCTCTAAGTGCTTCAGAACTGATTCCTTGAGGACCTGCTCCATGATTTTTCCAGGGAATGAGGTGAGGCTAACTGGCCTGTAGTTCCCCAGATCCTCCTTCTCCCCTTTTTTAAAAGCTGGGAACTACATTATAGATATATTCTAAGTCTATCCACTTCCCCTTTTAATTCTAAAAGAAAGCCTACTTGTTTTTATTTATAACATATTTTTAACTTAGTCCCTGATCCCACAAAGCATTACACATGGAGTAACTTTATCAACATGAGCCGTTCCATTGAAATGTACAGGACTACTCACATACATAAAGTTACTCACAGTCATATATGTAGATCAGCACCTTGTCCCTCAGCCTGAATTAACAAAGCACGTAAGGGAAAGAAAATTAGTTTGCCACTGGTTTCCTGCCTGTTTAAAGAAGGTAATAAAAAATGGGTAAATTTGTACTTGCCACAAACTCTTGCAAAAGAACTGCATGTCTTTGTCTTGCTTCGAGCATGTGCACTTGGATTTGCAATAAAATAGCTGCCAGACAAGGGGAGAAACAAATTTACCTTAAAGTGACAGGCATCAGGATACCAAGGCCAGAAAGGGCTCTGGGGATCTACTCTTCTAGAGAGCACACACAGATTAAAAACATCCTCATAACAAAAAGTGGTTTACACTGACTACATATTGCAGCCACTGTGCCCCCAATCTCAATTACCTCCACCTTCACACAGCATCTGGAGTTAATAATTCAGAGGAAAGGTAGAAGCATCTCAGGAAGAGCAGTGGGACTGACCTGGTCTCTTATCTCAACAGGCAACTCCTTGTTGTTGCCAGCCCATGCTGGTTTCCACTGTGAACAGAATGAGAGGAATAGAGAAGTTCTGCTTTTCTGCTGAGGAAGCTAAGGAAGAAAACATCCTCTTCCCTCTCAAGATTACTTCAACAAGGGTACTGAGCTGACTATGGGCATGCCACCTACATAGCAAAAATACCCCCATGGCAGCAAGTCTCAGAGCGAGGGTCAACTGACTGGTGCTTGCAGGGCTTGTGCTATGAGAACACAAGTGACACAAGCAGTACATTGATAGAATCACAGACACTCCACCTGCCCAGAAGAGTAACTCTAATAAATGAGTGTACCCCAAAGTAATGGGCAAAACTGGTAACAGTTCTGCTCTGAGATAAAAAAGTATTATCCCCATAGATGGAAAACTGAGTCACACAGAAATAAATGAAGCAAGGCTGTCATATGCCTCTCTGTTTGAATTAAAAATGATTACTTACCTATACAGTGTCAGGTCTTTGTTCTTGGGGAACCAGGTTGCAGTACCCAGCTTGTCTGACTCACAAAAGATACCCCCCCACCCAGCCTCTGCTTGAACCAAAGCCAATCAGAAGAAAGACTTACAAAAAGCAATGAAAAGGCAGTGGGATGCACACCTACACTCCTCTGGCCAAGGGTCACAGGATTAAGGAAACTTCCTTAGCCCCATTTATATTGAAGATGGGACAGGGAGGCATCTCTAGTAGCATACAGAATGGAGAACCGCACGGAACTCTGGGACCAGAAAAGCAGGGAAGCACTGCATCAGGGGGGAGCTCTGCTCCAGAAGTTAATGAACACATGCCTGCACACACCCAGCTCAGCAGTTATCAGACCAAGTCTAGTAATAAATCCTTTATTGATACCCAAAATACTGAAGCTGCCTAATTGCGATTGTGAGCTCCCTCAAAGGAACATCGCTCACAGCCAGGAATGATCAGCTTCCATTATCTAGCCTGAACAAAACAACTTTGATATTCTCCCTTGAGCCATCAGTTTACCTATAAACAAATCTAGTGTTCTCCATTGAACCACTGTTCTTTCTCTACAAACCCCCCTACCCATGCTCAAGTAAGTGTTCTGATGCCTTGATCCAAAATCTGCATCAGTTCCATTGGGCCTTCATCTTCTCCTGACTGATCGTGCTGGGTGCTCTGCCTGTCTCCAGCACTCCGGACCCTCAGCTACCACCACCGCCTGGGACCCCTGATCAATTCAAGCTTCACAGAGTGGTGAGAACCCAGCTCTCTCTCTCTCTCTCTCTGTATAGCCTTCTGACCCTGACTTGTGTGATCAGTTATAGTTTTCTAAAGCTGATTTTTATAATCAAGTTTAAGTTAGATTTAATATTATAACTGTTTTGTTTGTTTGGCTCCCCTATGGTTATTACCTGGCAATAAATAACTGTCATGATTAAGTTAGTTGCTTCTCTCTCTCCGCCTCCCCCCTCCCGTGGGTGTTTTTTAGCTTCCTCATTTGCTCTGCAGTATCACTCCTTGTACCTAAGCTAAAGATCCTTGCAGTGCCCAAAAATCCTGTGAGGTGGTTACTACCAGAACAACTGTAACATGAAAGTGGGGACAGAGACGTGCTGAACCTCGGGCATATGAGGATGGCAGCTTGGAAGTGCTGCTCGACCCAGCTTGCTGAGTCTAGGGACATATAAAGGTGGCAGATTAAAAGTGCTGCTTGACCCAGCCTGCTCAGGCGTACTCTATTCTGGTGTGGTGCCCATGGAATATGAGGGTGTCACAGACTCACAGGTTGTGCCCACTCTTTGTCCCGTATGGTCCCTGGGAGGAGCCCCCTTCAGTGTGACAGCCCTTCTCAGAGGTCCACTCTCTCTCTCAGGGTTAAGTCCCTCCACCTCCTGGAACAGCAACTCTCTGAGCCTTAGCACACCTGTCTCTTGCTGTGGGCCTCCTCAGGGAGTCCACTCGCTCTGGATCCCCAGGGCCTCCACTCCCAGGGGGAATGATGCAACTCTGTTCTCTAGACTGGAGTGACTCTCAGCCAGGAGAGTTTATTGAGCATCTGAACACAGCATAGGAAACTCTCTGGGCCCTCAGGCCTGGCCTCCCTCAGCACAGCACATCCAAGTCTCCCCTGCATCCAGGTGAGCTCTACCTGCTCTTTCTCTCCAGTCCTGAGCCCCCGTGCTTTCCAGCTGAGTATCTGATATCACCTCCCCCAAGTCCTGCCTCTGTCCATTGTCTTCTATCCAGGTAAACAGGGTTGCCTGGGCCTCCTCTCCTCTTTTCTGTCCTCTGTCCTCTTCTGGCTGGAACCAGCTGGTCAGGGCACCGGGGTCTTCTCTCCGCAGACCATTGTCCTCCCACTGGCCAAAACAGGCTGTGACACCCTAGTTTGGCCTCCCAATCACCAGGTCACCAGTAGCTGGGATATCCATTCTCCAGGCCATAGGCTGGGGTCCCAAGTTCCATCACCGGTCCTCTGTAACAATAAACTCCATCTCCCATCACCTTGTTAAACCAGTAACACCCAGGGAAATTGTGTCTCACCTCCTCTGCATACAAACCATTGAAAAAAACAAAGAAAAAAAATCAAGAAAACTCCCCACTTCGTCACAGAGGGTGACAGCTTGGAATTGCTGCTAGACCCAGCCTACTGAGTCCAGGGACATATAAGGGGTGAGCTTGGGAGTTCTAATTAACCCGGTCCTCTCAGATGTGCTCTGTTAAAGTGTGTTTGTCTGATTCTGGGGCTGGAAGAACCCAGCCCTGTGGAACCTAGGTCCTGCAGAATAACTCCATTGGGAGGGAACTTGCAGAAGTAGAGCTCCGTATGAGAACACAAGTAACACAAGCAATACATTGACAGAATCACAGAAACACCCTTCCCCCTAGAAGAGTAACCCTAATAAATGACCATACCCCAAAGTAACGGGCAAATCTGGTAACAGTTTAAAACACTGATAACAGATAAAAAAGTATTATCCTCATAGATGGAAAATAGAGTCACACAGAAGTAAATGAAGCAAGGCTGTCATATGCCTCTTTGTATGAATTAAAAATGGTTACTTACCTATACAGTAACTGTTATTCTTCAAGATGTGTTATGCACATATACATTCCACTGTATGTGTATTTGTGCCGCATGCACTCAAGTTGGTAGACTCAAGTGCACTGGGCACACGTACACCTGCAGTAGAATGTACATGTGCACAATGACTTTAAGGAGAATAATAATGTCAGATCTTTTTACAATGTTCTCCTACACAGAGGTTTGGCATCTTGCCACTCAAGTATGATCTATTATTGCATTTTGACCAGAGCATGTCCTGTTGGTAATACTTGCCTCCACTCACACACATATGAATGACCTGGGGTTTGAGAGTGGCACAAAGGTGGGTTTCAGTGTGCTTTTTGTGAAAACACATCTGCTCAGATGAAATGCTCCATATATATCACACAGCAGGCAGCTGGGAATATGCCTGGTAGGAGGAAAGGGCTAGGGGTTGAGGGTGGATGGCCTTGGAAACCATAAATGGGAGGAATTATATTTTCAGTTTCTTCAAACATGGTGTTGGTGGGACTTGTGATTTTTAGACAATATCCTCTCTAGAAATACTCCCTGGTAAGGTTGGGAGAGAGAATAATTTGCCTGAAGGAAGGATTTCTGATAAGTGGGCAGCTGACATATAACTTGGGAGATTTAAAGGACTTGTCCCATTGTAGAGATATAACTTATTCCAAATGTGAGGGACCTGTCTGATTAGTGATAGGAGGGTTTTGACCATGTGGTTTCCACGAACAGGTCCTGAAACTCTTCAGAAGTATCTTCAGATACATTCTCAAAACATATTTTTTGTGAAGCTCACCAACTCTAACCCAGATCAGTAAAAAGGCTATCATTCATCCATTACATTAAAATAAAATACTATAAATCTATTGGGTCACACAATGCATTTTTATATGCTCTGTTTCATTTCTCTATTTTGGGTTGTAAGCCTTGTGGGGCAAGGACCATCTATTTGTGTTCAGCAGGAGCCTGAGTACAATATTGTTACTTAACAAGAAATAAACAATATTTAGCCCTATTTTCCTGTCCATCTCCTGCCTCTAGATCATTGATCTTCATAGCTCACTTTATGTCTTACTTTACCAGTCTCCCATATTTGTGTATCATTTTCAGACACAGGGCCGGCGCTTCCATTAGGCGACCCTAGGCAGTCACCTAGGGCACCAGGATTCGGGGGGTGGCATTTTGTGCGCTCCTCATCGGGCACATGGGAGCTTCCGGTTCCGCTCCCGTCGCACCGCCAAAGAAGGACCTTCTGCCGACGTGCTCAATGACTGCTGCTGTCGCCTGCAGCATTTCGGCAGAGGGTCCTTCTTCAGCGGCACGATGGGAGTGGAACCGGAAGCTCCTGTGTGCTCCATGGGGATCGCACAAAATGCCGCCTCCCAAATTCTGCCTAGGGCGCCAGAAACCCTGGCGCCGCTCCTGTTCAGACACATCCTTTTTTCAGTGTGTGGCTAGTACCCATGATTGCCTTTGGTTGTCCAAGAATTGTGAGTACTAAAAGGGTTCCATGGATTTGTGACTTACTCCCTTTCACGACCACCCAACTGCATCCATAATAATGACATGCATCCAACGAAGTGGGTATTCACCCACGAAAGCTCATGCTCCAATACGTCTGTTAGTCTATAAGGTGCCAAAGGACTCTTTGCTGCGTTTACAGATGCAGACTAACACGGCTACCCCTCTGATACATAATAATGGTGTGATGTGACCAGAGCTTTCTATGGCTCAAGCAGAAGGTCATGAGGAATCTGGAATAGCATTGTAGGGGTGAGGGGTAAGGTAATAGACTGATGGGGACAGGATTACTCAGAAGGTCTAGTGACAACGTAGTAGTGGGCAAACCAGGAAGCACAATTGCATGAAGTGGGGCAGACCAGTCTCTGGTTCTGTGGTGATGAAAGTACAATCATGTTTTATATTACAGTGGCTGGGAGATCAGCACTTCACTGCTTATCTTGCTCCATCCAGGTATAAGTGGTCTTTGTGAGCACCCTACTGGGATGGTTTGTTTTCTTCATAGTTTGTGAGCTCACTGAGCTTATGAATAAATGAGGTCCTCAGTCCTGAATTCCTGAATCCATAGAACTGGTATGTGTTTGAACCTGCTTCTCTTTCTTCAGATGCATTACTGCACAATACCATTCTGACTTGCTTAGAGGTCAGGATGGCTGTTTCTTTTGTAATTTCTATACATTGTTTTTCATGTCACCCCTTTTTCTTCTGAGGGAAGCTGTGTGGCTTAGACAATCAGCTTTTGTTGCAGGTATGCATATGGTGGTAATGTCTGAGGTGCATGATATCATGCTTACTATTATTCACCCTTCATCTTTTTGTGGGTGCATATAGGCCTGACAATCTCCTCTTCCTGGGTGCTCATCCTGCTGCCAGTTTAGCTGATGCTCCTCTGATATAAAAAGAGTGAGTGAGTATCTGGTGCTTTTTAAATAAAATGGTCAAAACCATTATAAATCCCAGAACAAATATGCATGCATAGATTTTAAAACCCTACTCTTACGCTGATTGATATAATAAAAGTTCTCTACATGGGTAAGTTAAAAGAGATTATGAATATTAAAAAACCTGTAGACATAATTATCACAAATGAATATAAGTAGATTATTTATCAGTCCATTTTAATTTAATTTATTTAAAGTATTTGTCTGGAACTTTAGGTGCATTTACGATCTCTGTAAAACACAAACATTCAACTGGATCAGTATCCAAAAACAAAACAAAACAAAAATTAGAATTCCTCATTCCACTGCAAAATAAAATACTCTATGCTCTCAGCCTAGGGAAAAAACAGGCCGTGTTATGTGTTTTGAAGAACAAATCTGCTCTCTGTCAGACCAAGAGAAGAAGTGAGTTAAAGTCAGGGCCATTCATTGAAAATGTCCTGCCTCCTTTCCATATGAACCAGATGTTATGCACTTAAGCAAGCAGCTCATTAGATCAGAACTGCCATGGTATCACATGGGAAGATCGACACAAGTATTATATGCTCACTGTGAGAAGTATTGCTTAACACAGAACATGCATGTACCTTCTGACATTTTTAAATGGCCTTCAGTTACAGCCCCATGACAAAAACACTGCAGTAATCTAATGACAAAGGCATAGGTTGTTACAGCAAGATCTGCATCAGAAAGAATAAGTCTCGGTTTTCTTTCCCAGTGCAAATTACAAAAAGAAAGAAAAAACTCTATGGTCAATCATTGCTATTACCTGGCCTGCTATGGTCTGCATATGTGTTAGAATGTTATGGTAAGTTGTAACAAAGGTGACTGATAGATCAGCAGAATGAGATAATTTGCCAATACAACCATTATACGTTAATATTACTGTGACGCTGCACTCTATATGATTTTATGAAAGTATGCTGATGAGTGAATATAATGTAACTAAAATATGCTTCATGCAAAAGGTCTCTTGTAAGGTATCATTACAAAGCATATAATCTACTGAGTGTGGTCATCCTATTTGTATAAATGTATCACTCTTTTATCTGAAACTAGAAATGGAAATAAACTCTGAGGCCTATTGTAATTATGCAAAGTGTGGGCATTAATGGTGTGGTTTGGGATCTTTGATAGCTTTCATTAACCAGGACAGTTAACTGCAGATGGCTCTGTTTTACTTGTAAGTTTTCCTGTATACATGTGTGTTTGGCAAGTGGGTTAATAAAGTCTTTACAGTGACATGTGATCATGTCACCTGAACGGAATCCATCTTTACCTGGTGCTTTCCATTGAGAAGGAAGGGTGGAATCCAGAGGAGAAAAAGGACTCCTGCCTTATGCAGAAGATATATAAGTGGGTGAACAGAACAAAGGGGGTGGCCATCATTAGAAATCCCCTAGCTACCACCTGAGCTGGAACAAGGGCTATTACCAGGGAAAGAATTGTGCCCAGACTAGGAAGGCATCCAGCCTGTGAAAGAAACTTATTGAAACATCTCTGAGGGTGAGATTTATCTTACTCAGTTTTATTACTGTACTAGGCTTAGACTTATGTGTTTTGCTTGGTAATTCACTTTGTTCTGTCTGTCACTACTTGGAACCACTTAAATCCTACTTTCTGTATTTAATAAAATCTTTTTACTTTATTAATTAACCCAGAGTATGTATTTAACCTGGGGTGGCAAATAGCTGTAACATATCTCTCAATCAGTGTTATAAGGGCGAACAGTTTTAGCATTAACCTATATAAAGCTTTAAACAGGTAAAATGGATTTATTGGGGTTTGGCCCCATTGGGAGTTGAGCTTCTGAGTGTTAAAGACAGGAACATTTCTTAAGTTGCTTTCAGTTTAAGTCTGCAGCTTTGGACATGTGGTTCAGACCTGGGTCTGGGCTTGCAGCAGGCTAGCAGGTCTGGCTCAACCAGGCAGGCAGGGCTGGTGCAACCATTTAGGCGGATAGGCGGTTGCCTAGGGCGCCAAGATTTGGGGGTGCCAAAAAGCGGCGCCCCCCATTTTTTTTAAAAATGATTGAGCAGCCGCTGCTGCTGGCACATAGAGGGAGTCTGAGCTGCCGGTGGCAGAGGCAGCCAGCAACCCAGGGTGTCCCCTGGGTCAGGGTGCGCCACTGCTGCCAGCAGCCCAGAGGCCCCTGTGTCAGTTGCACTGCTGCGGCAGCCGGCACCCATGCCCCCCTGGTTCAGCACGCGCCGTGGCAGCCGGCAGCCCAGGGAATCCCTGGGTCAGGGCACCGCCTGGCAGCTGGCAGCCCAGGGGGTCCCTGGGTCAGGGCGCCGCCGCGGCAGCCCAGGGTTCGGGCTGCCGGCTGCGCGCTGACCCAGGGAATCCCTGGGCTGCAGGCAGAGGCTCAGAACCCTCTCCCTCTCAGAGCAGGGCTCCTGCCTATGCCATTTTCTCGTTGATGGTGGGGGGCACAGCGGCTGGGCAGAGCTGCGCAGCTCTTTTAGGGCATGTGCAGGAGTTTGCGAGGGCAGGTCACCAGGGTCTGGAAATCTGCCCTGCCTCAGCCTCCATGTTTAGCCCCAGCGAGGGGCATGGAAGAAAAAGAGCCTCGCGGTGTCTGTGGAGTGGAGGAAGAAAGAGGACCCCGATACTCATGCGTTGGGCAAGGTAAGCAAGTGCTTCCCCACAGCTTGCCTCAGGTGCCTGTGCTCTTGCCCCCTTGGTCCTTGGCTGGTCCTGCTCCTGCTCCCCTTGTGCTGGACAGCTGGAGAGAACAGCAGCCTGCAGAGCTGAGCGCTGCCCCGGTGCCCCCAGGCACCCTCCTGACCCCATCCTCCCCACAGCCCTGACCCCCACTCCGAGCCAGTCCTCTGAGCTGGAACCCCTGACCCATCCCCCCCACCAGCCTCTGACCCCAGCTCCGAGCCAGTCCTCTGAGCTGGAAACCCCTGAAACCCCATCCCCCCCACAGCTCTGCCCCCAGCTTCCTGAGCCCAGCCCTTGAGTTTGGAAACCCCCTGACCCATCCCCCACAGCCCTGACCCCAGCTGACAGATAGTGTCCCTAACACAGTTATTGCTCTTCGCATCCTTGACCTCCAGTTTCTAGGCGTGGTGAGCGAAGCTTATCGAAGCTCAAGTTGATAAAAACATACATGCGAACATCAATGTTGCAACAAAGACTTGTTGGGCTATCTACCTTGTCACTAGAACATGACATTGCTCACAGCATTGACTTGGAGGAACTTGTTTCTAAATTTGCTAAACTTAAAGCACGGAAACATGAATTCTAAATTACACGTTACTCTGTGACCGTGTATTGTGTATAATGTATGTAATTTTTTGGGGGGAGGGGGGTGCAAGATGGAAGTTTTGCCTAGGGCGCAAAATATCCTTGCAGCGGCCCTGCAGGCAGGGCACTGAAGTCCCAAACTGGGAGGACAGGGAAAGTAGAGGCAGATGTAGTCTTGGCACATCAGCTGGCAGCCCCAAGGGGGTTTCTGTGATCCAACCCATCACAGTACTCACACAAGTAGTTCCACTGACTTCTGTGGGACAATTCATGATTAAGAGCTTATCATTGTGAGGCAGGAATGCACAGACTAGTCTAATATAATGTTACTTTTATGTATATTTAAATATTATAATACTAAAAACTACAGTAAAAAAGTTATGTTATTTTGGGGCAAAGTCAAGCACTTGAAAGTTATGAAAAGCCAGACTGAAGGTTGACCCTTTATGGGAAACGAGGTGGGAGTGGAAAGGTAGATTTAACATTAAGGTGATTGTTGAAGTTATGTAAACCAATAAAGGGAAATGTGTAGATTCATAAATTCCAAGTCCAAAAGGGACCATTCTGATAATCTAGTCCAGGGGTTCCCAAACTTGTTTCATGGCTTGTTCAAAGTAAGCCCCTGGTGGGCCGCGAGATGCTTTATTTACCTGACTGTCCACAGATACGGCCGCTTGCAGCTCCCAGTGGCTGTGGTTTGCTGTTCACAACCAATGGGAGCTGTGGGAAGCGGTGCGGGCCAGGGCACTAATTCCCAGTGGCCACTGGGAACTGCAAGTGGCTGCACCTTTGGATGCTCAGGTAAATAAAGCATCTCTCAGCCAACCAGGGGCTTACCCTGAACAAGCCACAAAACCAAGTTTGGGAACCCCTGATCTAGTCTGACCTCCTGTATAACAGAGGTCATATAAATTCCCCCAAATAATTCCTAGAGCCGATCTTTTAGAAAAGCATCCAATCTTGTTTAAAAATTGTCAGTGATGGAGAATCTACCCCCCACCCCCCGCCTTGGTAAATCGCTGCAATGGTTAATTACTCTCACTGTTAAAAATGTACACCTTGTTTCCAGTCTGAATTTATCTAGCTTCAACTTACAGCCATTGGATTGTGTTATAACTTTTACTGCTATATTGAAGAGTCCATTATTAAACAGGTGTTCCCTAGGTAGGTATTTATAGACTGTAATCAAGTCACCCTTTAACCGCTTTGTTAAGATAAATATATTGAGCTACTTGAGTCTATCACTATCAGACATATTTTCTAATTATTTGATCATTCTTCTAGTTCTTCTCTGAACCCTTTCAAATTTATCCACGTCCTTCTTGAATTGTGGACAGCAAAGCTGGACACAGTATCCCAGCAGTAGTTGCATCAGTGCCAAATACAGATATAAAATAACCTCTCAATGCCAACTCAAGATTCCCCTGTTTATGCACCCAAAGACTGCATTAGCCCTTTTGGACATAGTTTCACTCTGGGAGCTAATGTTCATGCTGATTATTCACCATAGTCCTCCAAATCCTTTTCACAGTAACTGCTTCCCAGGATAGAGCCCTCCATTGTGTAAGTATGGTCTACATTCTTTGTTCCTAGATGTATACATTTACATTTAGCTGTCTTAAAACATGTATTTGCTTGTGAAAGAATCCAGATCTCTCTGTATCAGTGACCTGGCCTCATCCTTATTTACTACTACCCTGATTTTTGTGTCAGCTTCAAATTTTATCAGTGATGATTTCATGTTTTCTTCCAGGTCTTTAATACAAACTTTAAATAGTGCAGGGCCAAGAACTGATCTTTGAAGGACCCCATAGAAACACACCTATTCAATTATGATTCCGTATTTACACTTTTATATTGATACCTCCTGAGATACTAGTGGAATGGAAATAGTAGTCATATCATATGATAACATGTCATCTGAGGGTTTTTTCCCAAATATAGAACAAATATTTATTGAACACTTCTGCCTTTTCTGCATTACTATTGATAATTCTACTATTTCCATCTAGTAATGGACCAATACCATTGTCAGGACTCTTTTTGTTCCTAATATATTTTTAAAACTCCTTATTGTCCTTAACTGTGCAGTTCATAGATTTCTCCTTGTGTTCCTTTGCTTCCCTTATCAATTTTCTACAATTCCTAGCTTCTGAGTTATATTCATTAGTATGAATTTCCCCTTTCTTTCCTTTGTTATATAATATTTTTATAAACTGCCCTCTCTTCCCCTCTAAACCACTTTGATTTTTAAAGCAATACTGTGGGATTATGGCTAGTAAAGTGTTCTTAAATTATTCCCAATTATTCACATTTTTCTGATTAAATTCTGTCTCTCAGCTGATTTGGCTCAATTGTTTTTTGCTTTGTGAAATTGGCCCTTTTAAACCACGAAGTATGTATATCATTTATCTGGACTTTATTCTGTTTACACATGATAAATGTGATCAAGTCATGATCACTTGTACTTAAGTTACCATTAAGTTTTAGTTCTTTAACCAGTTCCTTTTATCTTGTCAAGACGAGGTCTAATATAAAATTCCCCCATGTTGGATGCAACACTTTTTTAGTTAGGAAATGTTATCTATAATATTTTAAAATTCCAAGGATGTTTTAGTATTGGCAGCACCTCCAGCACATGTCACAGATTGGAGTCTCCCACAAGGACTCAGCTTTTTTTCCCTACACATTTATACACAGGTGCATAATGAATCAGTCTTCCTGTTCCTTAATGTGATTTGGTGGTTTGTAGCAGACACCAATTAATACCTCATCTTGTGCTTTATCTGTTAGGATATTCATCCATAAGCATTCCTGGTCATTTTCTTCTGAGTTATCAGTGCCTCAGAAACAGGTAACGCCATTTTTATACAGCATTCAACTCCCACTCCCCTTTTGCCCATTCACTCCTTCCTAAATAGGTAATAACCATTGATTTTAGCATTCCAGTCATGGAAATCATCCCATAAGGTTTCAGTAATACCAACTTGATCATATTTATGCTAATAAATGAGCAATTCTGAATCTTCTTGTTTGTTACCCAGGCTCCTATCACTGGTGCATAGGCACTTAAAGAATTTCTTCTCTTCAAGGCCTTTCATTCCTTGATTAAATTTGTTCTCAATGTCCCAACTTTACAGAGAGTGAAGACAAGGAGGCAAAGAACATAACCTTGTAGGACCCTTCTGGAGATCTGAAGAGAGGAGATGAGAAAAATAGATAGTTTTAGGTGAGAGTCTGGTGTCATATAATGGGCTTGGACTGGATCATGGGAGAGGGGTCAATAAAAGAAAGGAAAAGTGGTGCTGTTTGGTGAGGAATGGAGGAGAACTGAAGAGAAAATGAACTTGTTGCGGAAAAAGTCTGTAGGTCACGGAACTTTCTCCAGAGATGCTCACCAGTACAGAAACAGGAGCAAAAGAAGTGGATCTTGGGGCAAAGCCAGAGTTAGAAGTTGAAGGCATGGATTTTGTCAAGGGTGGCAGAGAAAATGGAGTGCGAGATTCAACACCAGAATCAGGGAGGAGGGAGCAGGAAAGAGGAGGCTGAGGATATGGATGGCTTGAAGGTGTCAGAGACAGGATGCCTGATGGCAACTGCCCTGATCTAGGTGAAGTGAGAGGGAATTGTAAGAGCTAATGAAGACCTCCTCCCTATTCCACTCCAAGATCCTGGGCATTTTAGTAACCATCTGGGAGTTGTGATGGACCAGCCACCCTGCAAGTTTAAAACCACATGGCTGTTTCCAAACTTGGTTTGCAATCAAAGGGGATTTCAAGAGGTTTAACCCACCTGCCAAGAAACTGCATCAGACTTTCCCTTTTCCTCTGGCTTATGGGCAGTTGAGTCTCTTGAGAGTTAATTCAGGGTCCCTACCAACTTCTGATGGCCCTCAGTGATACATAGTCTCCTCTTCACTTTTGCTGAGTAAAAGGCACACTCCTACATACATAATAAAGTCAGAATATGTTTTATCCATGAGTTCTGTGTGGCAGGATGTATTTGTGGATCTTAACATACAGAACACTCTAGTTTGGATAAGCTGTACTTCTTTTCTGGGGTCATCCCTTTATTCACACTAGGCCAGAATACTGATACAATGATTGTGTGATGTAAAGCAATGTATTAAGATCTTACATATATAATATATCATTTGGTGCATAAATCTTTGTGCACCTCATGCCAGAATTTAACACTTGAAATTTGTAATGATACATGAGACAGAAGAGATCAGACTTTTTAAGGTGTTCTTCAAAATAATATGTAAATTGATTATTACATTTTCTTTGTATTTCACATATTATTTGCTTCTCTGTCAACATGAAATGACCACAATATCAGCATGACAGAGATGAATGCACTGATGTCTTGTTGCCAAATTGAAAGCCCAGAGATTCTGTGAGCTAAAGAGAGAGTTTTATTACAGTGCATCAATGTGAGTCCCTAAGTGTGATCTTGGGCACTGATAACTGTCAAAGCTTACTTTTAATTTCCTCCAAAATATTAGGCTGTTTTAAAGTGACTATTGTAACTGATTATATTGTTGTGACCATGTTTTTTGGTGAAATAAAATGACTAACTTTTTAACTTTACTCTCCTTCATTCATTTGCTTGGTGTTATCTGGAGTCACTCCTTTATAATATTTCAACCTTAGCTGTTCTTTACAAAGTTTTTGTTTGGAAATGTATTTTAGAACTATACAAGCCAACTATAAAGTATTGATTACTGTATACATTTGAGGTGAGAGTTCCATGGGAAGAAGTATTTAAAGGAGAAATTGTTGGTTCCCAGAAGCAGGGAGATGGTTTGAAGCACAGGAAGAGGCTAAAAGAAGATGCAAAAATTAAAGTGGGAGGATACAAAAGAGGCTGTGAGAAAGAGGTTCCTTGCAATGGTGCTACTGAGTGTGCAGCCCCCATTGGCCTGGAGCAGAGAACCATGCCTAGTGGGAGTTGCGATCGGCTGAATCTGTGGATGCAGCAGTTAAACAAACCATCCTGGCCTGCCAGGGGGCTTGCCCTGGTGGGCCATAGGCCAAAGGTTGTCGACCTCTGGTCTATTCTATGTGCTGTCTGTTGGCGAAACTAAAACTTAGTGTAAGTGGTTGCACTAAATTCAGTGGAGTTGAGCCCAACCTTTGGTCTGAACTTGGTCTTCTGATTCTACATATTTCATTTTGAAGCTAGTTCTTTCCTTTTGCAAGTATGTTGCACTGTGCACCATAATTATTAATTTTCAAAATAAACAATATGTTGTACTGTGTCAAATCAGTCTGAAATTCTGGGTAATTATATCCACAATTTCCCCCTCAAATATTTATTACTTTTAAATATGCTGGCAGATTTGTTAAGAATAATCTTGCATCTGTGCATCCTGCTGAGCCTAACTATCCTTAATTAAATCAGAACACTCCAGCTGGTCCTTTTTCCATTTCTGTTCAACATTTTTAGTCCATTTCTCAGGGCTAGCTTCAGACTTATGACTTTCGATTTCCTATATTTTCCTTAATATAAAATATAGGTGCTACACTCAGCTCTCTTTAAGTATTTCTCCTGTTTCCAAAGACGTTTTGAATACCTGTGCTAATATTGTCCCATTTCTCCTGGCATTTGCTTCAGAATTCTGGGTTGGATGCTTTCTAATTTTGTACAGTTGCTTAATCTTCAACTGCTCTAATTTTTTAAGTACCTATTCTGGCAAGATTCAGGTTTCCTTCAGCAGATTTTCCTTCTCCAACATATTCACGTTTGTTTCTGGAGTAAGTGACTCATTTTGACTGATTATACTTTTATCGGTACTTTCCCCTTGCCCTCTCTTGTTCCTTATGTAATTAAATGAAAGGTTATCCCTTCTTTTTCGAATGCTAACCCTGCTGTTCAGCTGTTAGGCATAGACCCTAGCCAGAAGAGCATGGGGTGTAGTTCAGGCACAAACAAGTTAGTTTGGAAATGTAATATATCTGTTGATACTGGTGGTCCAGTCCAGAAAGACTTCATGGAGGAAATGTATTTGAAGGAGAGGTTATTTGATTCACAGGAGGAGGGAAGTGATTTCAAGCATAAATGCTTGAAAGAAGATACAAAAGTTAAAGTGGGAGGATAATACAAAGGAGGCAGTTCCCTTCACTCTTCTGCCTGCTCTGTCAAGATTTTTCATGCAGTCACCTCATTCATTTTACGAGATTTTCCAGTTTTCCAGGCAGGGATAGATGGGGCATGCTTCAGTGGTTTTGCACTTTCCTTTCTTGAGAAAATGTAGAGGGCAGTATTGGACCAAGGACTCTCCCATGTCGGGCACATGAGGTTTCCAGTCTGTCACAGTTTGATCATTGGGCACATAAGGCTGTTTCAGAGGCAGAGAGCCATTGTGACCTGCGGGACAGTCAGCATGTAGATGGCACCCTGCCCTGCATCTCCTTTTCATCGGGTCTAAAAGGTCCAGTTGATCAACTACTATTGTCTCCAAAAAAACAGGTGGTTAGATGAGAGCCATTTGCCTTTGATGCAGTTGAGACAGAACTGATATAATGTTGGTAGCACAGCATAGGAGAATTGACCAGAGGAAATGGCAGAAATTATGAGTTTCCTTGACTGAAGAGGCTTGCTTACATTTAATTACTCAGGTTTGAAGCCAATGGGACTACTTACACGATTAAAGTTAAGCACATGCTTAAAAGCTTTGTTGGACCAAAGCCCAAGTGCTCAGCATCTTCTGTAACTGACCCCATAATCTGCACTGATTTACAGTTCGTTTTGGGGTGCAATTTCTTTAATTCATAGATAGTGTTACATTTAAGATATTCATATTATTATGATCATGTTCCCCTGAGTGTTCACTGACAGACACAAAACATACTGTATACATTTTTTATAATTTTAGCTCCCTCCATTCTTCTTATCTTGCAAGCCTTACATGTTTTTCTGTTGTATTATAGTGAGTTAAAATGATCAAGTTTACAACATATCATCAAGAGCCAAATTCCATGATGTCACAAGGGGAAATATGAAAAAAGTGTCTTTAAAAATCAGTTTACTCTAATCGGGAACCACAAACACTAAAATTCATTAATAATAGTTGTATGTTTTTGCATGGTGTTTGCATGGTAACTTGCACAGAACCTGAAAGAAGGAGGATGGGTTGCAGAAAGGAAGTTTTTGGAGAAGGCACAAAGAAGGCAGTCTGTAAGCAGATTGCCAGGAATATTAAGGTGCAGTTAGAGCTGCTGCTTAAATGAAAAATAATGTTTAGTTTACCAAAAATGAAGTCATCTCACATTGTTATTAACCAGCACATGGTACATAAGAGACATAGTGTCACTTCAGGGCAGAGTTAAGGCTGTTTGGATGTTCTAACTATGCCTTTCCAGTCTCAACCAGTTGATTTCTTTTTCATTTAAGTTCAGCTCTGAATTTCCTGGCTTTGTAATTCTTGTTCTTAGAATAGTGCCTGTAATCTATTTATCCTTAAGTTATGGATATGTACCCTTAACCTTTAAGCTTTCTTACTGTAGAATTCTACTTATTATAGATATTACAAGTCAAAATAGCAAGTTAGTTGTCTACTGTAGTCTACTTCTTCACAATGCAAAATGAATTCTCTTACTAAACATTTGCAAGCATCTATTATAGCCAAGTTCAGAATATTTCCCTACACAGGGATTTTACAACTCGACTTGCAAAAATCCAGATGTAAACAAACCACAACCTTATCCTAGTGTAGAGTTTGCGCTTTTCCCCAAGCCATTTTGGGTAGTAGGTAGCCCTAGTTCCTCATCCCTGAACCTCTCTTGAGAGTTTTCTCACTTCACTGTTGACGAACTTTGCATATTTGTAGTCTCCTATCTCATCTCTTCATCTCCTTTTCCCCAAGCCATACATATTTAACTCTCTTCCCTCACATTTCATTTCCTTCAAGCCTTTATCTTCTGGTAATATTTCTCAGTTTATCAATATGCTGCATTTGAGCACTGTGGCCATCTTATTATAAAACGGATATTATAGAAATGGAGAAAATATAAGTCAGACAGAATTATACATGGATCTAGGAACTGTAGTTAATTAAAAATATCACAGACGATACATCTCAGCAGTTTAGAAAATAGGAATCTTATTGATGGCTCATTGTACAATACACAATACAGACAGATGCTGCAGGTGTATCTGAATTGGTGCTTAGTGAAAATTATAGGAGAAATGTATAAAGAAATATATAAACAAAGTGCCCTGATGTAGACTGGGAAATTGGGGGATTGAAATTGGGGGATTTATTGTCCCTCAATTTATGTCCTGCTCCAAGTTCAGCTCAGCTAAACTAGAGGTAAGGAGCCAGAGCATCTGTTATTATTTAGTGTTTCAGTGGCATCTAGTCAAATAGTTTCTGAAGATAAAAATGTATCCAGTTAGAAGGATAAATATGAATGTTATTTAAATCGGAATAACACTCGTGGATTTTAAATTGCAGGGTGAGAAAAAAAATCTGTGAATGTGAAATATTTTTAGGATCTTGCAAACTGCACTGTTGTTATTATTATTATGGTAATGGTAGCAGTAGTGTTTGTATTATGATAGTGCCTACAAGCCCCAGACAGGAACCCAGACCCCACTGTGAACAGCACTCAGCAAACAAAACAAAAAAAATGGTCCCTGGCCAAAGAGTTTCTAATCTAGATTCTAAATAATAATTAATTAGATCTGGAAACCCTGGGACTTCCTGAGGATCATCTTCCCTGTGATCACAAGCCTCTTTCTGGTCTCATCCTGTCAGATCTCACTGCAGATTTTAATATCACTGTGACCTTAAAAAGTTTTGGGGAGAATCCCCTGCAGTAGTCTCCTCTTTCCATTCAAATCCTACCTGTGGGCCCTGCTTTGCATATCTGGAAGAGGGTTTCCATCCTTGACTCATTCCTTTGTGGTCTGGGAGTACCCAAGAATCTGCTGCCTTTATCCTTTTCCCCTGTGTCTGCTCTGCCAGGGCCTCTCTGCCTTTAGAACACAAAGATCCATTTTTCAGGTTAATTGGGTCTGGGAAGCCATACTGGAATAAAGCAGGGCCACCAGGCCCCACAGGGGCCCCCATGAGAAAATAGTATTCTATAGTATTGCAACTTTTTTTAATGGAAGAGGCCTCTGAAATTACTTTGCCCCCGGGCCCTCTGAATCCTCTGAGTGGCCCTGGAATAAAGCCCAGCCACTGTCCCAGAAAAAGCCAAATGTTTGACACAGCAGCCATGAAACTGTATAGGCTGGGGCTTGCATGAAGACAGAGGCATAATATTGTGGGACTTTTGTTACATGTTCAGTGGGCAGGTAGGTGAATATGAGGAAGCCAGTGGGTGGCAGGTGCAGTGTGATGTATATTAAAATACCTACCCAATATTAAATTATATTTTGCTGCCTACAAAGCCTGTCTGGCCCTTTCCATCAATTTTCTGTGATTTCCATGACCTGGCCACCAAGCTTTCATTGTTGACCAGCTTTCTGCTCCGTATATCATTGCTGGCACAACAGTGGAGTTAAACAGTTCTTTTCTTTTCTTCATGGGCAGTTCATCATCTGTTAGAGATGTCTTTATTTTATTGAAACTTGCCCACTCCGGCTTTCTCCTACTGCATTCCCCTTCGAATGAGTTGTGTCTGTTCAGCTGCTGGCCCAGGTAAATATATTTGTCGACTTCCTCGATTACTTTCTCGTTTGCAGTGATTCCTGCTGCACAATGATCATTCCCCTTCATCCACTTCATCTTCGGTGTGATCACTTCCAACCCAATATTATGAGAAAGTGTTCGCAGTTGCTGTAATTTGTTCTCCAGTTCTGCTGTGTCTTTCACCCATATTTCACAGTCAGCAGCAAAGAGAAGATGTGTTAACTATTCTGTCAATTCTGATTCCTTCTTCCCAGTTCAATTTCTTGAACAGCAATTCCAGTACTGCTGCAAACAACTTCAGTGAGATTGTGTTGCTTTTTTTGACTTCTCTGCGTATAATAATAATGCACAGCACATTGAATAATGTTATCTCTATCGAACAATTGCAGTTGATTTCTTCCAGCAGGTCAATGTACCGCAAGTCAATTCTGATTTCATTGAGCGCAGCTTTAATCAATCATCCTAACTGTCCTCCAGCAACAGTTAGACAATGCTTCACATTGACCACTCTGGTCACTATTGTGAACTTCACAGTCCAGGGGTCATGGAGACTAGAAGCCCCCACTTTCCTTTAAAGGCCTGAGACTTTTTAAAATTCCTTTTCCTGACTGCCCAGCTTGGGGAGCACACCTAGCAGCTCTCCACTGTTGTATGCAACTGCACACCTGACCATGCTAGCTAAAAGCTCCAGATGTGCAGCTGCCTGGAGTAGACAAGAGATATAAGTTCTCCTGGGCTTGTGAGGAGAAGAGGCTGTGCAGACATGTCACCAAAGCAGCCATAGAAATGTTGACATTACGACCAGATTGCTCAGGGGATACAGGAGAAGGGCTATGACAGGGACCAGCAGCAATGCCATGTGAAAGGCAAGGGGCTCCAGCAGGCATACCAGAAGGCCAGGGAAGTCAACAATTGATCCAGAGATGAGCCACAGACCAACTGCTTTTACAAAGAGCCGCATGCTTTACTTAATGGAGACCCCCAATCCCCCGCAAATACTGTGGCTACCTCTTAGGAATCCAAGTCACAGGCTCCTGCCATGAACAAAAAGGAATATGAGGAGGAGGTGGTATATGGGGGACAGGTAACACGGGGATCCCGCTGCGCAGCAAGCCAGGACCTGTTTTTGACTCCGCCACAGTCCAGGCAGCCCCACCAGTTGAGCATGGGCAAGTCCAAGGCAGACGAAGGAACCTTGGGTAAGCATGTAGATCAATTTTCACTTATAGGCAGTGGTGGCTCCAGGTACCAGCGCTCCAAGTGCGTGCCTGTGGCAGCAAGCTGTGGGGGGCGCCCTGTCGGTCCCTGCGAGGGTGGCAGTCAGGCAGCCTTCGGCAGCTTGCCTGCGGGAGGTCTGCCGGTCCTGCGGATTCAGTGGCAATTCAGCGATGGGTAAGCCGAAGCCGCAGGACCGGCAGACCTCCTGCAGGCAAGCCTGCCTGCCGTGCTTGGGGTGGCAAAAAGGCTAGAGCCGCCCCTGCTTATAGGGATGGCAATGCAAAATAGAAGGACAGATCTTTTGACTTTTCATTAATTTACTCTTGATAGAAGTACAAACAAAAGAGGTAGAGTTGCTATCTGTTCGTGGGGGAGGGTTAGTAAGAATGTCACTAATCTCTCACCTGGTATAGCTATTAAGAAGATAGATGATTTAATTGGCCCAAAGTGCCTTGATTGTCTGTGCTTACTGTGAAGGCATGCGCCATTTCTCTCCCATAGGCAACCTCACTACACTACAGGTTCTCATTTCCAGGCTTTTGTCACCTCCAGACTGGATCCTGCTGTGAGAAACCCATAGGTCAATAGTAAGCTGTAGCGGGGTGAGCACTCGCTCCAGCCCTGAAGGGGTTGGAAAAGCTCTGCAGAGGGCTGGGGAAGGGATCAAAAGCCTGGCTGATTGGGGGAAGTGGCTGCAGCTGGAGCCACGGCCCAACCAGACCACTGAGCCTTATAAGAAGGCCAGGGTAACCAAAAGCTTAGGAGTCTCTCTCTGCTTGTAGAGAGAGAAGGGTCTGGCTGCTAGGGAGTTGAGCAGGGCAGTGGGAGTGGAGCAGGACTGGGGGAAGGCTAGAGGAGCTCAGGAGCTCCAGCCTAGAAAGTCCCCAGGCTGTGGGCCTAAGACCAGTACCGGGGCTGCAGAGGGGCAGCCCAGCTATAGAGAGAGGCAGCAGGTCCAACCCAACCTTGCCTGTGATGAGTGGCATATACTGCAGTCTGCCCCAGGGATTGGGGCTAGATGGTGACTGGCAGTAGCCTTATACTGAGGTGAAGTGGGGATAGTGGGTGGGGGTTCCCCTGGGAGGGGGAGACCCAGAACTGTGGGGGTACTGCCAGGGGGCAGCACCCATACAACAGGGCACTGGGTCTGGGAGAGACATGGGAGGCCAAGCGGTAGTGGGACACTGGCCTGCAAAGAATGTGCCGCTGTCTGGAGAGCTAATTCCTGGAGACAACCTGCAGGAAGTGCCGCAGGGCTGAGTCCTGCACCTTTACACAAGCATACACCCCAGAGCTGCAGCACCAAGAACAGAAGCCACTACCTCTTGAGCTAAAAAAGGAATGTGCTTAATGATAAGGAACTTAATTAGAGCAGGTCACCATAGTGAATATCAGACACAGGGTCTGATTTTTCAGAGATGCTGAACACCTGCAGCTCCCATTAACTTCAACTGAACTTATGGGTCCTCATCACTTCTGCAAATTACCTAGTGAGTTACACTGCCATGTGCTCTATAAAAACTGCCTTTAAAGATTATTCTGAGGCTTCAGCCAGCCTAGATACAGTGATTGTTTGCTCAGCAGACTAGTCCCACAGAGAGCCCATTTTCCACACACTGCACTGGCTTTGGGTGCAATTCAAGGTTAACACTGATCTTTAAATCCCTATGTGGTCAGGATCCCAGCCACCTGAGAAATCACCTCTGTCTTCATGTACCACTATTGCAGCTGATAACTACTGAGGGGCCTTTGCTAACCCTCTGTGGATTCCAGAGCATGATCCCTCAACTCTGGAACATGCCTCCACCTCTTAATCCAAAAAGCTGTAAGTCTATTGAAGTTCAGGGCTCATCGCAACCCCACTTTGGTTACCCTGCAATTTGACCCATGCAAACACATTTCTGTCCACAGCTGAGGGTGGCATTGAGGAGAAAAGCTTTACTTAACAATGCTCAGCTGGTTGTGTTTAATATTAATTAATAAATAGTTATATACCTGCCTCTCAATGCTCCTGCTGCTGAATTAAGCGGCACTTTAACTATCATTGAAGTATTTGCTCTGTGTCTGTGGCAGCCCATACAATGAAATCTGCTTATCTAGCTCCTGATAGTTGTGGCTCACAATCTTATATTGTTGCTTCAAACCCCTTTCTACAGATTAACTCTCCATTCTAATTTTCTCAATATATTTACTCCCTCTCTTCATAATTGCTCTTTGAAGCTTCTGCCAGTTGATTTGTTTCTAAGAAGGAAAATAAACACAATATATAAATCACGGTGAGAGATTCTGAAGGGGAAAGCAAGCATTCAGGGATACACGTCCCAAGGGCCTGCTGCAAAATCCTTCTCTCCGCCCCCTCCATCTATTTTGTGTGCAGTGATAGCATTTCCTTCATGCCAAACAGCAAATTGGGCTGGAAATTCAGGCCTTGAGAGCCAAATATTTCCTGAAATCCCCAGGGATTTACCTTCATCTGATCCAGTGCTACCTGAAGCATCGATCCTTAGCAGCTGACAGGTACCAGGTTAGGTCAGGCAGCCTTCCTCAATAAAGCAGCACTCAGGGCTCCTAGTATTCCATGTCTTATGAGATCCAAATTCAGTGGTGAGATCTGCCACCAGTCTAGCCGAATGTTGGAAATCACAATGAAGTGTGTGACACTGGCGGAAATCTTCCCATGCAGAGAATCTGATTGAATTGAGCTAAATGGACTCTCTCACTATCAGTATTGAACTTAGCACAAGGACGAGAGAACAAGCATGTGACTGCTGTTTGTCACATTGCTTCATGCACTATTGGAAGGCACTTGGATATCCTGGTGAAAAGTGCAATATAAGAATCTATAAAGAACAGAATAATTGAACTCTGGACTCCACTACTAGAACACCTTGGTTCCCTGTTCTGTGTGGTACAGGGGTTCCCAGGTTCATTGAAAGTATTTCCTGCAGCCTCCTCTGTTACCATTGTGGGAGTCACATTCTACAGCTGCGACCCAGTTCTGTCACTGTCCCTACGCTGCAGAAGGGGAGCGAGGGTTGGGAAACATAGGGCACATTGAAAACTGGTTACTGTCCCTGCCAACTCCACTTTCTTTGCCAGTGGGAACAGGAACAGCAGCTACAGCTGAGGGGCTCCAGTACTAGTTCATTTCAGCTGAAGCTGTATTTTCCTCTTTGGTCTCCTTCACTTTCTATCTAGTATACTAAGGAGGTTAGTGCATGGCTACTTTGAGATTTGCGTCTCATTCTTCTGCTCACCCTGGCACTAAATTTCCTTCCTAGCCCACAAGCCAAAAATTGAAAGATCAGAATTTAAATGCTCCAGAGGAGAAACAAAACTGTACCTGAAGCTTCACCTTTGTCTCCTTCTTCCTCCTCCTGCAAAACAAGTCCCTTAGCCAGCAACACCTTCTCTCTTGTAAGGGTTGTGTGCCTCCATCTTTCCCTGGCTTAAGAGAAAAATCAAGGGAGACACTGGGCTTGATCCTGTCTCCAGTGAACACTTCATGGGGAGCTTTGTCATTGACTACAATGAGGTTTGGATTAGGCTGATCATACAGAACAATTTATAATTGTAAAGGGCTCTATAAACATTTACTAATGAATACTTATGACTCCCTTGTGGCTACAGATCAGAAGGCCAGAGCTATTAGAAATGGGGGAAAAAAAATTCCCACCTGGTCCATCCTCACCTGGACAGCTCCCTGTGGTGTGTTTTCTAATGCATTGTCCAAATCTACTTTGTAGTGTCTCACTCCTTTCCTTGGGAGATGGTTCCAGAGCCTTGTAGATCTCACTGATATTCAGCTTAAATATCTCCCTTCTTAGGTCCAGATTCTGCCACCCTTACTCACGTTAGGTAGCGAATTATTCCATGAGTAGCCCTGCTGAAATGAATGCAACTATTCAAGTGTTCTACTGCTTAAGCAAGGCTGCCAGAATCTGTCCCCTTAACTTGCCCCATTTCTCCAAGTTCTGTTCCTGTGTATCACATTAAATACAGAGGTTGATACTTACAACTTTCAGATCACTTTAGAGGTTCTCAGGTCCCCCTCCATTCAATGTTTAACCAGCAGATTTAGCTCTTTAAAATATGTCCCTATAACTTGATCTCTCCCTCCCCTTGATACTTTTGTTGCTCTTTCATTACTGAGTGCAGTACCCCAGGTGGAGTCTCCTGGGAACTGCTTGGAGAAAGACTATCCCCTTCTTGCACCAGGATGTGATGCCTCTTCTGATGTATCCTCCACAAGTTCCTGGCCATTTCCCATTGAAAATTCATGTCTAATCTACTGACCCCCTCTTGCTTTCAGTCTCTCTTGGCCATTCCTGAGCCCCAGTTTCTCCCTCCCATTGAGTTTCTCTGTTCTGAGTTATTTGCTTGGTCTGTTAAAACAGCCTTGTAAAACTCCTGAAAACGCCCTAATCCAGATCCACTTATCTGCCCTTCACCCAGATAATGAGAGGGAAAAATGGATTTGATTTACTCACTCATCAGAAAATAGTGACTCAAACTGGGCAAATGGGGGAGCAAAATTGTGCCCAGCTGGGTTATGTGTGAATAATGTTTATTTCCCTACCCTGGAGGTCCCTCTACTCCTTCCTCATTATCTCAAATTATACTTGATTGATGCCTCCCAATGTATGATATACACATGGTATGAGATGGTCATGGAGTGGGTAGCCCTCTGTTTTTCATGCCCACAGCATAACAGGGCTGAATCACAGTTGATGCTGGTAGAAAAGTAACCTGCTGCTCTGAAACCCTAACCACAGAATGCAGGCCCCAGCTCCCAGGTATGAGTCTCATTCTATATATGGAGGGTGAAGTGATGGGACTGATCCCAACAAGCCCTCAACCACTGTCTCATATGTCTTAAATCCTTATACCACTTTCATCCTTGCCATGCCCACCTTCCTATTGACTTAAATGGGAGCAATATTGGGCCCACAGATGGCACTTGGCCTAAGGAGAGGTGAGGGCAGGGGATCTGGGTCCCAGACCTGTCACTAGAGCAAGTCCATTCATTGGAGACTGCATTGTCTCCTCCTCCTCAGCTGTCTTTGTCTGAGGCACCCTAGGAAAAGGAGGTGAAGTTTAGTCCACTGAAATTTTAGCTAAACAAATCTAAATGAGATTTAGGGAGCAAAAGGGGCTCCCAAGCTTGCTCGAACTTCAAAAAGTTTAAAGTGAGGCCCTGGGTGTGAAAGGCTTGTCTCTAGCTATTGTTTGCCTGACTTCTTTTAATGGTTAATATTGTGATGCCCACCTCTCTGCTCAAGGAAATGGGTTCAGGTTGCCCTATATGGTAGGGGAAGGTTGCCTGGGGAAGTCCCAGATATGCTCTTTCTGACATTATAGAGTCATGAGTGGCGTGATGATGGCTGATATGGTACTGTCTATTACCCCACTCACAAAGCAGTGGGGGAGATGATGGGGTTGAGTCTATGAAGGATCTTTTTGTGAATGTGTGAGGGGTCAGATGACCATGTGATTCTAATATTCAGAGGTCTAACCCTAGGGCCTGACTTCTAGGAAGAAAGGAGCTGTGACACATAATTTGGCATCTATAAAGCCTCAATGAGAGACCCTTGTACAGAGATTAAACAGCAGATTTCCTGCTCAGAGGTACCAAGAGGAGAGGGGGATTTGATGGTAGCCTTCCTCCTCAGGCCTCTCTGGCTCAGCCACAGTAGGCAGATCGTCTTCAGGCATCAGCTCCCCCAGAGAGGTGAGTGAGCCTTCCTGGAGAAGCAGCTTCCCTGAAGTAGGAGGTGGGGCTCCCTGGGGAAGCAGCTCTTTCTCTGGGGAGGCCCCTCCTCCAGCATAGTGGTTGAGGCCTTCCGGCCTGGCAGTTCCACAAGTGCAGCAAGGGAGGCCTCTGGGCATTGAAGCTCCTTGAGCATAGTGAGTGAGGCTTCCTGGAGCAGCAGGTCCCTGGCTGTGGTGGGGAAAGCCTCCTGAGTGGCAGGTCTCCTAATGTGTGGAGGATTTCATGCCCTCTGGACCTGATTTCTCAGCAGTCCCCTGTTCTTTTCCTTTTCAGACCTCCAAATAGCTCTGGCCTGTTTGTTTTTTAACTTCTTTGGCCTGCACCTACCTTGCTCCCTCTGCCTTCTTTCTCTCCTCTTTTACCAGCTTGTCCTCTTCCCTGGGCTTCTCTCTTTTTCTGCTTTTTGCATCCGTTCTAGCTTCCTGGCTTCTTCAGCCCACTCTCCATAAGGAAACATTTCTGCTGGGGCTCATTGGCTACCTTCATCCACCCCTTAGAAGCCTGCTAAGAAACAAATTCAATTGTACAGGAAAAACCGAACAAGAGGATTAGAGACCTAAACCTAGCAAACCACCTAAACTGTTCAGGAAGGACAGGTATGGGATGAAAGGTGGAGAAGTTGCATTGTATGTAAGAAAGTGGTATGGTTGCTCAGAGCTCCAGTTTGAAACTGGAGAAAAGCCTGTTGAGAGTCTTTGGGTTAAGTTTAGAGATGAGAGCTACAAGGGTGATGTCATGATGGGCATGTGCCATAGACCGCCGGATCAGAAGGATGAAGTAGACAAGGCTTTCTTCAGACAACTAACTGAAGTTTCCAGATCACAGGCCCTAGTTCTAATGGAGGACTTCAATCATCCTGACATCTGCTGGGAAAGCAATACAGCAATGCCAGACAATCCAGGATGTTTTTGGAGAGTGTTCGGAACAACTTCCTGGTACAAGTGCTGAAGGAACCAAATAGGGGCCGTGCTCTTCTTGTTCTTCTGCTTACAAACTGGAAGAATTGGTAGATGAAGTAGAAGTGGGTGGCAAGCTAGGCAGCAGTGACTATGAGATGGTTGAGGTCAGGATCCTCACAAAAGAAAGAAAGGAGAGTAGCAAAATACGGACCCTGGACTTCAGAAAAGCAGACTTTGACTCACTTAGGGAACTGATGGGCAGGATCCCATGGGAAGCTAATATAAGAGGAAAAGGAGCCCAGAAGAGCAGGCTGTATTTTAAAGAAGCCTTACTGAGGGCACAGGAACAAAGCATCCTGAAGTGCAGAAAGAATAGTAAATATGGCAGGTGATCAATGTGGCTTAACAGTGAAATCTTTGAGCTTAAACTCAAAAAGGAAGCTTTACAAGAAGTGGAAATTTGGAGAGATGACCAGAGAGGACTATAAAAATATTGCTAGAGCATGCAGGGGTGTAATCAGGAAGGCCAAAGCACAACTGGAGTTGCAGCTAGCAAGGGATGTGAAGGGTAACAAGAAGGGTTTCTATAGGTATGTTAGCAACAAGAAGGTAGTCCGGACCCTTAATGAATGGGAGAGGCAACATAGTGGCAGATGATGTGGAAAATGCTGAAGTACTCAATGCTTCTTTTGCCTCAGTCTTCACAGACAAGGTCAGCTCCCAGATTGCTGCACTAGGCAACACAGTATGGGGAGGAGATGAGCAGCCCTCAGTGGTGAAAGAACAGATTAAGGACTGTTTAGAAAAGCTGGATGTGCACAAGTCCATGGGTCCAGATCTAATGCATTGAGGGTGCTAAGGGAGTTGGCTGATGTGATTGCAGAGTCATTGGCCATTATCTTTGAAAATTCGTGGTGATCAAGGGAGGTCCTGGATGATTGGAAAAAGGCAAATATAGTGCCCATATTTTTAAAAAGGGAAGAAAGAGAACCTGGGAACTACAGACCAGTCAGCCTCATTTCAGTCCCCAGCAAAATCATGGAGCAGGTCCTCAGGGAATCCATTCTGAAGCACTTGGAGAAAAGGAAGGTGATCAGGAACAGTCAACATGGATTCACCAAGGGCAAGTCATGTCTGACCAACCTAATTGCCTTCTATGATGAGCTAACTGGCTCTGTGAATATGGGGAAAGTGGTGGATGTGATATATCTTGACTTTAGCAAAGCTTTTGATACAGTTTCCCACAGTATTCTTGCCAGCAAATTAAAAAAGTATGGATTGGATAAATGGACTATAAGGTGAATAGAAAGCTTCCTAGATTGTCAGGCTCAATGAGTAGTGATCAATGGTATGATGTCTAGTTGGCAGCAGTATCAAGCGGAGTGCCCCAAGGGTCGGTCCTAGGGCTGGTTTTGTTCAACATCTTTATTAATGATCTGGATGACGGGATGAATTGCACCTTCAGCAAGTTCGCAGATGATGCTAAACTCGGAGGAAAGGTAGATATGCTGGAGGGTAGGGATAGGGTCCAGAGTGACCTCTACAAATTGGAGGATTGGGCCAAATGAAATCTGATGAGGTTCAACAAGGACAAGTGCAGAGTCCTGCACTTAGGAAGGAAGAATCCCATGCACGGCTAGTGGATGGGGACTGACTGGCTAAGCAGCAGTTCTGCAGAAAATGACCTTGGTATTACAGTGGATGAGAAACTGGATATAAGTCAGCAGTGTGCCCTTGTTGCCAAGAAGGCTAACGGCATATTGGGTTGCATTAGTGGAAGCATTGCCAGAAGATTGAGGGAAGGGATTATTCCCCTCTATTAGGCACTGGTGAGGCCACACCTGCAGTATTGTCCAGTTTTGGTCCCCCCA
Source organism: Chelonoidis abingdonii (assembly GCF_003597395.2). Lineage (NCBI taxonomy): Eukaryota > Metazoa > Chordata > Testudines > Testudinidae > Chelonoidis > Chelonoidis abingdonii. Next base: position 73,069,482 of record NC_133775.1, on the reverse strand, counting down.
CTACAGAAGGGATGTGGACAAATTGGAGAGCGTCCAGCAGAGGGCAACGAAAATTATTAGGGGTTGGGGCACATGATTTACGAGGAGAGGCTGAGGGAATGCGTTATTTAGTCTAGAGAAGAATGAGAGGGGATTTGATAGCAGCCTTCAGCCACCTGAAGGGGGGTTCCAAAGAGATGGAGCTTGGCTATTCTCAGTGGTGGCAGGTGACAGACAAGGAGCAATGGTCTCAAGTTGCAGTGGGGGAGGTCTAGGTTGGATATTAGGAAACACTGTTTCAGTAGGAGGGTGGTGAAGCACTGGAATGGGTTACCTAGGGAGGTGGTGTAATCTCCATCCTTAGAGATTTTTAAGGCCCATCTCAACAATGTCTTGGCTGGGATGATTTAGTTGGTGTTGGTCCTACTTTGAGCAGGGGGTTGGACTAGATGGCCTCCTGAGGTCTCTTCCAACCCTAATATTCCATTATTCTAAGAACTTGCAGGTGACATCCAATTCTCATTTATACTGTGGTAAATCTGGAGTAACTACATTGATTTCAAAACACTATAGATTTATACTGATGTAAATGACAGTGGAAGCTGGTCCACACTTTATTCCCAATCTCTTTTCCCTAAATAATTTGGTCCTGTTGGGGCAGGGTAGGCAGCAGAGAGGGACAGCCCAACTCAAGGATTAATCAGCACTTGCTTATTTAAAGCAGACTAAAGTTCTGTTCTGAAAAGTGATTTGTAAATACATTATTGTGGACTCTCATAGTCACAGCTTTGGAACAGTCTCTAGGAGGAATGCCGTCAGTGTGCCAGACCTAGGTGTCTTGCTCTTCCTCCAGGGCAAGCCATACAGCTTCACCACCTCCTTAAACTAGACCTGTTGGCCTGCAGCACCCCTGTTGCACACCACGAGCTCTGTTCAGTCAGTCCAACTGAGACAGACCCCTAATGGAGACTTGTAGACTCTGTAGGGATCAATGCACCTCACCCAGCATTTGCAGTCATCCTCACACAGCATTGCCAAAACAGTAGAGTTTATATGTTAACTGGAATACAGCATAGGAAGTCCTTAGTGCAGTCTGGAGAAATGAAGGTTAAAGCATCATCCATTCTGGTTAGCCCTGAGTTCAACCAAGCTGTAGTTAATCCCTTGGTTCAAGATGTCTATCTCCCTTTGTCTGACTTCCTTAGCCAAACTCCAGGTGAGAAAGCCTCAATTCCTTCCAGCAACCAACTTTTATCCTCCTCTTCACCCTCTCCAGGCCTTTGTTCTCAAGCTGGGGGATTGTTGTTCAGCTTCCCTAAGGAGAGGCAGGAAAGGTTATTGGTTGCTAGGAGTCAATGTCCTGGTAATTCAATTTGCCACTGTCTTCTCAGATACAGCATTGATACAGGGACTAAGGCCCAGACAGCCAGGCAACACCCACATCTACATGTCTCAGCCTGCCTAGAGAGCAAACAGTTCTTTCCCTGGCCTCACCGGGTATGTGGTGGAAACTGAGGCACAAACAGTCTTCATAAAAATATTACAAAAAATTCTCACTCCGTCACATCCATGTCTCACATTTTAGGGTGTCTGCACTTGTATTTTCCCTTAGTGGTTTAGCAAGGGCCCCCACTCTCAGGCTTCCTTCCAGCTCCCTACCTGTTGCATTTCTTGGGTGGAAACTTGCATTGTTCCCTTCCTGACCAGTTCCCTGCCTTCAGTGTGTTATTTCCAGCAAAAGACAATCTGCCTAACCAGGCCTCCCTGCTTTCTCTTCTGAGAATGATAACACTGACTGCCTATCGTTAACCAACAGCACTTGCTGTACAAGCCTATTTTATTCTTAAGGTAAAAGCACTACTGAGAACATTAAAATGATATAAGAGCATACACACATGCTAATAAACTTATCATAGATCACCCAGCTTTTACATGGGCTCTAGCAGCAGCAGTCTTTCAAAACCCCACAAAGGGGTCTTTCTGGTCACAAGTTCATAGCAGCCTCAGCTCAGAACCAGCACCCTCATGAAAAGTTTAGTCCATCCTTTATATAGTTTGGGGGCCTTTGAACCTGAGTTTCAGGAGCAGGTGAGTAGTAGATGATAGGTCTCTTTCCCCAGTGCATAGCTTCAAAAGGCTGGCTTTGGAGGGGAGAACTTTTATTTCCTTCACCAAGGAAGCCCACATCACACACATTATCCCAAAAAAGCAGTTTAAAGTTCCCAGTATTTACCAGAGATTGGATCAATTGGTCTCTTAGAGAAGTAACATACACCCCATACATACTTGCATTTAATACTATGGACCACAAAGATATTTAACTTAATTCAATAATTAATATCTTAATTCCATAAGGTTTGTCAGTCTGTCACACCAAGAGTCACAGTTCCAGGGTTAACTGAACATTTGCCCCCTCCTCAAGGGTGCCCCTTTATGTCTCAGGCCTCCAGCCATCACCTTTCCATAGGCAGGGATCTCTGTCCAGACCAGGGATTTTGGCTTGCAGTCCCCTGCAATTCACTGTACTTATCCCAGCAGATCTGACATTAGTCCAACACCTGCACTTCGCCCTCTCTCATGGACAATGACAGAGTGACTAACCAGCTTCTCGAAAGCACAGTACATTTATTTTAGAACAAAAGCATTACGGAGAAAATATAGAACAATAAAAATTTACTAGCTTACAAGGTGTCAGTCATCTTCCACATGGACATCCTAGCAGGTTCTGGTCCTTCCAACCCTTTTAGCAGGATTTTGCCCTCTTACTTACAATATCATGTCAGTTTTGGGATCAAAATGAGGGTCACTCAGCAATTTTTTTGCTGACACTTTATCCCATAAGCGCTTTCTTTGGGTGACAGGATGCCGTTAGCTATAAATTGAGCTCTTTGGAAGCCAGCACCCTGGTCACTTAGAACACCCAAGACACTGGGTGTAGCTAGAGTGGAAAAGACTTAGCTGGTTTGGGTTTGGAAGGATACAAGGGATCACTTTCACCTTTGGGGAACCTGATGAGCTAATGTGGTAATTAGCTCACCAGTTGGGTAGCTGGGAGAGGAAAGCAAGCAATATAAAAGGCTGAGTCAGGGAGCAGGAAGGGGGCTTTACATAGCAACAGTTGTGATGTAGGTGGCACGTAACCAACAATAAAGACACGTGGTGACGGTACTCTGGTGGACTGTGTATGCTGCTTAATTTACAAAGGAGTTTACCAACCAGAGTTTCCAGCAGCTGAAGGGGGAACCCATTCACACTTTGCCTCCTGTGTCTCTGGAAACCAATTTATGCAAATTCCTTAGGGGAAGGCACTTCTCTGGAGTTGTTTACCTGTCCCAGATCTGCAGTAATTACCCCTACTATTACTAAGGTTAGTTCTTGAGGGGAAGCTCAGTAACTCTATAGGATTAGACTACAATCCCTGGTTTACACAGATACCGAAGTTTATGACTAATCCCCGGGATCATTGTCTGGCATATCTCAATATAATATAGTCTTTTGAAGTTCCCAGGCTTCCAAGGTCCTGCATCTGTCACACCATGTTTATTATGTTTGAAAAAATCCAGACCAAATCTGTTCCTTGTACAAGCAAATAGATATATTTTCTACTGCTTCCTAGCTAACACATCCTAGTATCAGAGCCATGCTGAGTTCTTACTGGCTTGGGTGTATCTCCAGTAACAAAGATTCTGTAAATCAAATTCCTCCTTCAGTTACCCTTCTGCAACCCCATTTTCACCAGGATCTACCCTGTAGATGGCACAGTTTTGTTGCCAAGGTCAAAATCTGGCCCTGCAAATGGAATTTAGTTAGCAGTTCTGTTAAAAATGTATGAGTCATTATAGACTCCAGCTTCCTCTTTCAGAACTATGCTGGGTTTTCAAACCTCATCGGAGAATAGATAGTAAAAACAAGTGGTAGTGTCTATGGAGTCAAAAGATGACATTTTATGTCTTAATTCTTCAGAGCAGAATTACAATTAAAAGCAATTATTTTAAAATAACTAAATCAAATAAGAGGCCTACTAGCATATGTGCAAGTCCATGAGAGATAACACAGCAGCAGCTCTCATTTGGAGCAGGTCTATCATTTGGAAGGAACCTGTGGGAACTAGACTTGCAGAAAGCAACATTTGATGCCCACGTATGTCTCAACCAGGGGAAAGGAATCTTGTGTTTGTTTCTAGAAAAGTCACTAAATATTGATATTAAATCTATGCAGTCTCATTGGCTTCAGTAGAAAATCTGGTAGCTCTGTTATAGCAGGATGATCAGGTTTCTGATTGCCTTGGAATGTGGTGTGACCCATGGGGGTAGGCGGTGGGGGAGACCTCTAATGTTGCCCTACAGACACTCAAGAGCATGAGTACCAACTTCAGGGCAGACTATTAAGAATCAGGGCACAAAACTCAAATTGATTGTGAGCTCTATACTTAGATTTCACCAAACAATTATGAAGTGTAAACTTCTCCTGTGCTATAACAGTCTAATACAGAGTCACAGACAGTCCCCTTTGTATTCTGATCCAGTGGTTTTCAAACTTTTTTTCAGTTGAAGAAAATTGTTGATGCCGACAAAACAACAAAGCTGGGGATGAGGGGTATGTGGTGTGGGATGGGGTCAGGGCTGGGGCAGGGAATTGGAGTGCATGAGGGGGTCAGGACTCTAGGCTGGGGCTGCAGGCTCTGGGGTGGGACCTGGGATGAGGGGTTTGGGGTGCAGGAGAGGGCTCAAGTTTGAGGGGGGGCTCAGGGCTGGGTCAGGAGATTGGGGCACGAGCTTGAGAAGCGGGTTTATCTCCAGTGGCTCCCAGTCAGCGGCACTGCCGGGTGCAGAGGCAGGCTTCCTGCCTGTCCTGGCAGCGTGGACTGCGCTGCACCCCAGAAGGCGGCCAGCAGCAGGTCCAGCTCCTAGGCTGAGGTGCGCAAGTGCTCTGCACGACTCTTGCCTGCAGGCTTCCCTCCCTCCACCAGCTCTCATCGGCCGGGAACTGAGCCACTCTGGGCAGCAGTGGGGCCCGGAGCACTGAGACACTGGCCCAGAGCTCTCAGCCACTGCAGGCAGTGGGTGCACCAGGAGCTCAGACATCACAAGTGGTGGGAGACCCCAGAGCTCCAAGCCACTGTGGGAAACGGGACATGGATGGAGCTCTCACCACTGCAGGCAGTGAGAGGGCCTTGGAGCTCTCAGCTGCTGGAGGTGACAGGGGGGCATTGGAGCCATCAGCTGCCACTGGTGGCAGGGGACCCTAGAACCATCCACTGCAGCGGCAGCAGGAACCCCTGAGTTAAAAACTGCTGCAGTCAGTGGGGACCCCAGAGCTCTGAGCCACTGGGGCTGCAGCGGAGGCCCGGAGCTCTCTGCGACCAATAGCCATTGATGGACCCATCCTCCATGAACTTATCCAGTTCTTTTTTTAATCCTCTTATAGTTTTGGCCTTTACAACATCCCCTGACAACGAGTTTGACAGCTTGACAGTGCATTGTGTGAAGAAGTACTTCCTTTTGTGTTGTTAAAACCTACTGCCTATTAATTTCATGGGTGATCCCTGGCTCTTGTGCTATGAAAAGGAGTAAATAACACTTCCCTATTCACTTTCTCCACACCAGTCAATATTTTATTGACCTTTGTCATATCCCCCCCTTAGACGTCTCTTTTCCAATCTGAAAAATCCCAGTCTCTGTAATATGTCTCCTTATGGAAGCTGTTCCATACCCCTAATCATTTTTGTTGCCTTTCTCTGCATCTTTTCCAATTCCAAGATCTGTTTTTTTTGAGATGGGGCAACCACATCTGCACACAGTATTCAAGATACGGGCATACCATGGATTTATATAGAGGCATTATGATATTTTCTCTCTTATTACTATCCCTTCCCTAACAGTTCCTAACATTCTGTTAGCTTTTTTGACTGCTGCTGCACACTGAGTGGATTGTTTTCTGACAACTATATATAATGACTCAAAGATCTCTTTCTTGAGTAGCAACAGCTAATTTAAATCCTATCGTTGTGCATGTATAGTTAGGATTATGTTTTCCAATGTGCATTATTTTGCCTTTATCAACGTTGAATTTCATCTGCCATTTTCGTTGCCCAGTTACTCAGTTTTGTGAGTCCTTTCTAACTCTTTTCAGTTTGCTTTGGACTTAACTATCTTGTGTAATTTTTTTATTGTCTGTAAATGTTGCCACCTCACTGTTTACCCCTTTTTCCTGATCGTTTATGAATATGTTGAACTGCACTGGTTCCACTACAGACCCCTGAAGAACACCACTATTTACCTCTCTCCATTCTGAAAACTGACAATTTATTCCTACCTTTTGTTTTCTATCTTTTAACCAGCTGCTTATCCATGACAGGACCTTCCCTCTTATCTCCTTACTGCTTATTTTGCATAAGAGCCAGGGCCGGCTCCAGCTTTTTCACTGCCCCAAGCGGCAAAGCGGAAATAAAAGGATAAAGCCGCGATCGGCAGCACTTCAGTGGTAGCTCCACCTCATTGCTTCATTCTTCGGCGGCAATTCAACGGTGAGTCCTTTGCTCCAAGGGGGACTGAGGGACCCGTCACCAAATTGCTGCCAAAGACCCAGATGTGCTGCCCCTTTCCATTGGCTGCCCCAAGCACCTGCTTCCTTAGCAGGTGCCTGGAGCCAGCCCTGGTAAGAGCCTTTGGTGAGGGATCTTGTCAAAGGCTTTCTGAAAGTCCAGATATACTATATCCATTGAATCACCCTTGTTCACATGTTTATTGACCTCCACAAAGAATTCTGATAGATTGGTGAAGCATGATTTCTCTTTACAAAGAGACTCTTTCCCAACAAATCATGTTCATTTATGTGTCTGGTAATTTGTGACATTACTTGATTAAAATATTATCATGTAGATCATTGTTGCTACCCCTGTTATATAATTGCAACAAACCTTATACAAAGTGTGTCAAGTAGGGTGTCAATGAAAGAGTTATGATTTGCTGAATATGATTATGCTATTTGTATGCATGTATTAATTTTATATTTGAAGTTATGAGCATTGGCTCCATACCTGTATTTCAAATATGTTTGCTCCTGTGGTAATGCCCACAAGATATTTAGCCTGCACATCTTGAAGGGACTATTCAAGTTAAGTGGCCCATTAAAGAACATTTAACTCACAATGGAAGATGCCTATCAACACTTAATGGATATTCCTGCTGTGACGAAGCAAAATCATGCATGGACATGTGACTCCAAACACCATCTTGCTACCTGTAATTTTCCATTAGCTGTGCTTTGTTTGAAACAATGGCTTTCCCTCCACATGGCAGAAGCTATAAAAGGCCCTGGAAATATCTCCATTTTGCCTCCTTCCTGCTCAAACCTGTGGACTATGAACTTATAATAATGGGAGCATTCTAACCAAAGGACTGAGGACCATAGGCACTGAATTTCTAGTATGCTGGGGGGTGCTCCTTCCAGCTCCACCCCCACTCTACCCCTTCCCCCAGGTGCCCACCCCCACCCTGCTTCTTCCCATGCCATGTCTGCCCCCGCATTTTCTGCCTCATCCTGCCCCTTCCCCTGCCCCACCCCTTCCTCACCCAGTTCCACCTCTTCCCCCAAACACACTGTGCCCTCACTTCCCCCCTCCCCCCAGCACCTCCAGAGATCCATAAAACAGCTGATCCACAGCAGGTGGTAGGTGCTGGGAGGAAGGGTGGGGGTTCTGAATGGCAGGGCCTGCCAGAAGGCAGGAGGTGCTGGGGGAAGGGGGAGGTTATGGTAGGGGGGCTGCCAATGGGTGCTCAGCACCCACCATTTTTTCCCATGGGTGCTTCAGCCCCAGAGCACCCATGGAGTTGGTGCTTATGCTAAAGACCTTCCAATGATTTGGAAGCAACCAGAAACTTAACAAGCCAGCAGTTTATTTCATCACTGCTACAAACCTGATCCAAGAACTTTGCATTTTTGTATGTATTTGATTCCTTTAATCAATTTTAACTCTCACCTTTCTTTCTTTCTTATAAATATACCTTTAGATTTTAGATACTAAAGGGTTGGTAACAGCATGATTATTGGGTAAGACTGAGTTGTATATTGACCTAGGTGTGTGGCTGGTCTGCTGGGATCAGAAGAACCTTTTATTTGATGAAATTGGTTTTAAAGAACCACTCATCTCTAAGTCTAGTATTTTTGGTGGTGATGCAAGGACTGAGTACCTGACAAAACTGCTTTTCTGACTTCTTGTTAGCCAGTGTGGTGAAACAGAAGTTTACTTTTGTTTCTGGTTTGATATATGTTATGGGAGAATAACCACCAGTTTTGGGGTGTGTCTGTCCTATTTCTCAGCAGTTTGTCCTGACTTTGGTATTCTCAGTTGTGACCCACAAAGGCACAGTTACACCACATGTTTATTGACCCCCTCAAAGAATTCTAATAGATAGGTGAAGCATGATTTCTCTTTACAAAAGCCATATTGAGTCATTCCAAACAAATCATGTTAATCTATGTGTCTGATAGTTCTGTTCTTTACTTTAGTTTCAATCAATTTCCCTAGTAATGAAGTTAAGCTTACTGGCCTGTAATTGCCAGGATCACCTCTGGAGCCTTTCTAAAAATGTGTCAAGTATCAGAGGGGTAGCCGTGTTAGTCTGGATCTGTAAAAGCAGCAAAGAGTCCTGTGGCACCTCATAGACTAACAGACGTATTGGAGCATGAGCTTTCGTTAGTCTATGCGGTGCCACAGGACTCTTTGCTGCTTCTAAAAATGTGGTGTCACGTTAGCTATCCTCTAGTCATCTGGTATAGAAGCTGATTGAAATGATAGGCTACATACCACACTTAGTAGTTCTGCAATTTTATAACTGAGTTCCTTCAGAACTCTTGGGTGAATATCATCTGGTCCTGCTGACTTATTACTGTTTAATTTATCAATTTGTTCCCAAACCTCCTCTACTGGCATGTCAGTCCTGGACAGTTCCTCAGATTTGTCTGAATGGCTCATTTGTGGAAACCTCCCTCACATCCTCTGCAGTGAACCCTGATATAAAGAATTCATTTAGTTTATCAGCAATGGCCTTATCTTCCTTGAATGCTCCTTTAGCATCTCAATCTTCCAGTGGCCCCAGTAATTGTTTAGCAGGCTTCCTGCTTTGATGTACTTAATTTTCTTTTGCTGTTAGTTTTTTAGTCTTTGGCTAGTTGCTCTTCAAATTCTTTTCTGTTCAGCCTAGTTATACATTTATGCTAGACTTACCAGTGTTACTGCTCCTTTTATTTTCCTCAGTAATATTTAACTTCCAATTTTTAAATTATGCCGTTTTGCCTCTAACCGCTTCTTCTACTTTGGTTTTTAGTCAGGGTGGCACTTTTTGTCCTCTATTATGTCCACCTGTGATGGAGTGGACTGGGCCCAAAGGCCCCCTGCTGGAAGCCTCAGGATTCTGCCACACCCATCCCAGGAAAGGAACAATGGAGAGGTCCTCCAAGCAAGCTAGAGTGGCTGCAGGGGAAGCAGCCAATCAGGGCCCAGGAGGGTCATATAACAGGAGCTGCAGACCGGAGCCGTAGTTAGTTGTTGCATGGATCCTGTTGCATGGAAGAATGGATTGCAGGCCTGGCTGTGCAGCAGGACTATAGACAGCTAAGTCTGCTGGCAGGGACCCGGGAAGCGAGAGGCTCCTGGGGACTGAGTAAGGACTGAGCCTGAGGAGGGCTACAGAAAGAAGAGAGGAAGCTCTGGGGATACAGCCCCATATCAGGGCTAGACTACTTAAAGTCTAAAGCCCAAGGAGAGCTAGAGAGAGACACCACCAGAGGGGTACTGAGATAAGCCTTGTGGACTGTATACCTCAGAAGGGGTTTATGCCGGCTAATGTGCAGACAATGTGACTTGGCTGGAGGGCTGAGTCATTGAAAAATCTGCCCGAAAGGGGTCTCCAGACCTAAAGAATGCAGACATGCCCAGTCAGAAGGGGTCACTTGTAACAGAGTTGGAACCCACCTCTCATACTGCTATTTTGAGCCTCTATTATGGTGGTTTTAAAAAGTTTCCGTGCTGCTTGCAGGCATTTCACTTTTGAGACTATACCTTTTAATTTCTGTTTAACTAGCTTCTTTTTGTGTGTTTCCCCTTTCTGAAGTTAAATACTATTGTGCTTGGCTTCTTTGGTTCCCTCCCACCCCCAGAGGGATGTTAAATTTAATTATAATATGATTGCTATTACCGAATGGATCAATTATATTCACATCTCTTAGACCAGATCCTGTGCTCCACTTAGGAGTAAGGCAAGAATTGACTTTCCTCTTGTGGGTTCCAGGACAAGCTGCTTCCAAGAAGCAGTCATTTATGGTGTCAAGAAACTTTATCTCTGCATCCTGTCCTGAAATGACATGTACCCAGTCAATATGGGGTTAGCTGAACCCCCCATTATTATTGTGTTTTCTGTTTTTATAGCCTCTCTAATCTCCCAGTGCATTTCACAGTCACCATCACCATCCTGATCAGGTGGTCGTTAGTATCTCCCTTCTGCTGTATTATTATTATTATTCAAGCACGGAATTTCTATCCACAGAGATTCTATAGTACAGTCTGGTTCATTTAAGACTTACTGTATTTTATTCTATGCTTTCTTTCACATAGTGCCACTCTCCTACCAACATGAACTACTGTCATTTCTATATTTTGTACTCTGTGTCCCACCGATTATCATCATCCCACCAAGTTTCTGTGATGACCTCATTTTTTGCTAGTGACATTGTATTGAACTGAACAGGATATTTATTCCTTTAAACAAAGCCCCACTGTCATAAACAGATAGCTAAGGGTTAATGTCTCTTTCATTTGTAAAGGGTTAACAAACAGTGACCTGCAACACCTGACCAGAGAACCAATCAGGAGACAAGATACTTTAAAATCTCGGTGGAGGGAAGTTTTTGTTTGCGTGTTCTTTTCTTTGTCTGTGTTCTCTCTGGGATCTGAGAGTGACTGGACGTACTACAGGCTCTAATTTTCTGTTCACGTAGTAAGTGCAAGTAGAAAGGCGGTTTAGTCTTTTTAATTGGTTTTCTTTATTTGCAAATGTGTATCTGGCTGGTAGAGTTTTAATGTGTATTTGGCTGGAAGTATTTTAAATTGTATTTCTGCTGGAGGAGGCTTTTCTCCAGTTTCTATAAGCTGAAAAGACCTGTAATGTTATCTTAAATTTACAGTGATTATCTTTATTCTTCTTCTTTCTTTTATTAAAAGCTTTTCTTAAAATACCTAATTGATTTTTTCCTTGGTTAAGCTGAGGTATTGAGTCTGTACTCAGCAGGGACTGGTGGAGAGAGAGAGGGGGAGGAAGGTAAATTTCTCTGTGTTTTAGATTCACGGAGCTTGAATTTGTATTGGTGAGGGGGAAGGCAGGAGGGGGAAGGGACATTCCTCCCTGTTTTAAGATTCAGGGAGTTGATCACAGTGATCTTCCGGGGTAACCCGGGAAGGAAAGTCAGGAGAGGCACTGGTGAGGGAAGAGTTTATTTTCCTTGTATTAAGATCACAGGGGGTCTGGGCTTGGGGTCCAGGGAAGGTTTGGGGAGCAGATTTTATCAGGCACTCCAAGCACGGCTGGGCAACATTTGAGGGAACTAGCGGTTTGCCTAGGGTGCAAGATTTGGGGGCGCAAAAAAAGCGGCACCCAAAAATTTTTAATGGTTGCAGACGCGCCCTGCTGGATAGGGTGAGTCTGAGCGGTGCCAGCGGCCGCAGCCCATGGGCACCCCGGGTCAGCGGCGCAAGCCCGTGGCAGCCTGGCACCCAGGGCGCCCTGGGGTCAGCACGCAGCGCGGCAGCCCGGGAGCCCGGGTGCCCCTGGTCAGGGAGCTGCCTGCGGGCAGCCAGGCTCCCGGGTCAGGGAGCTGCCCGCGGCGGCCCGGCAGCTCAGGGCGCCGGGGTCGCGCGCAGGGGCCGCGGACGGCCCGGCAGCCCAGGTCGCCCCCGGGGTCAGCGGCGCAGCCAGGGCGGCCCGGCAGCCCAGGGCGCCCCCGAGCGGGGTCAGCCGCGACCAGCCATGGCGGCCCGCAGCCCAGGGCCCCGGGGTCAGCGTGGCGGCAGCCCATGGGCGACGCGGCGCGGACATGCCCAGGGCGCCCCCAGGGTCAGCGCGCAGAACCGTGGCGGCCCGGCAGCCGCAGGGCGCTCCGGGTCAGCACACAGCCCGGGCAGCCGCGGCAGTTCCAGGCGTGGGCACCCGCGTGCAGGGCCCCGCGCGAGAGCCGAGGCGCCTCGGGGTGACGCTGGGCCGGCCAGCCGAGGCGGCCGGCCAGGGTCAAGCACGCGCCGCCCGGCAAGGCCAGCCGTAACAGTCCGCCGCCTCGCTGGCACGCTCCCTCTCCCCTGGTGCTCGCATGCCCTGGCCGCCCCGGGTCAGGGCGCCCCCACGAGCAGCCCAGGGCAGCCCCTGGGTCTCAGCGGGTTCTGGTGAGCAGAGGAATGAAGAGGACCCGATGTTCATGCATTGGGCAAGGTAAGCAAGTGCTCCCCACAGGTCAGCCTCAGGTGCCTGGCTCCTGCCCCTTGGTCCTTGGCTGGTCCCTGCTCCCTGCCCCTTGGCTGCTGGACAGCTGGAGACAGACACGCCTGCAGAGCTGAGCTGCCCGGTCCAGACACCCTGACCCATCCCCACAGCCCACCCCTGCCCTGACGCCCAGCTCTGAGCCAGTCCTTCTGAGTGGAACCTCGACCCTCCCAAGAGCCTGACCCCAGCTCCGAGCCCAGCCCCTCTGAGCTGACACCGCTGACCCATCTCCCATCCCTGACCATGCCCTCGTGAGCTGGGCACCCCTGAACCGAGCCAGCTCCCACCGAGCCCATTGGTACCAACCATACAATCACCCAGCAACTGCCCCTATGTAATTGCAAATGTATACATACTTACAGCTTTTAATGTTTTAAATTGTATTTAGTTTATTTTCAAATTATTACAAATTAATTTTTGAATGTATTTCTAGTTATTTTTATACATTTCCTAATACATGTTACTATACTATTGCAAATGTTTTATGAGGGGGCCCCGATTTGCTTTGCCCAAGGCCCCTGAGTCCTCTGGGCGGCCCTGTCTGACTTTTAAGCCCTGCTGCTGTGTTTTGCCTGCAACAGCAGGGCTATGCCTGTGAGTGACCCCCATAGCAGCTGCCTGAAGAAGTGCTTGGGGGAATCATGCAGAAGGAGTGTGAATTTGTTTGAGTCTTCTCCCATGGGAGGCTGTGTTCCACTTGGTGCAGGACAGCAGTCTCAGCAGGACTGTAGGCCAGCACCTTGCCTCAGTTTGTAGATTTGTAGTGCACCATCACCGGCTCATTCTGGCATGCTACCCCTCACAGTTCCAAGAAGCAGTCAAAAGTTGGATGGACTGGTTAGGTTAGTTGTCAGCTGTTGCTTGGCCAGTGTAGAGACCACTGAAGCTGCATATATTCCTCTATGATGCTTGTCCTGAGCAAAATTGGCATGTTATGAGGTAGTGCTGTGAGGGACAGGTGTCTGTTATGTATCCAGCCATCATGTCTTAGGTCTTCTTGGAGGGAGCTTTCATCCTGGTTTCATTGGTCTCTGATGATGCTTCTGGGTAGACATCTATGAAACACACTCTCGACAGGATCATCTGGCAATAATCACGAGTTGATGCAAAGGCTCTTACAAAAGCCATTCTAGTTTTAAGTTTCTTGTTTCTTGTTTTGTGGTTGAACATATTGTTTGAGAACAATCACACAACTAGCAAACAACTTCAGGCAAAGAATTTGATATATGTGATGCCATTGATCAACTTGGAGAAACCAAGAAGTTTCTTGTGGGCCGCAGAAGTGAGCAGCCTTTGAGAAAACATTGGTAGATGCAGGTGATTGCGGAGGAGTTGGATGTACCGGACTTTTTGAACCAGATCCATCCGTATTAGAAAGAAGAGGAAGCGTTCACATATGAAGCAGATGAAGAACCTATTTATGATCTGAAGAAAATTCAAAGTGAACTTTATTTTTGCAGTCATTGACACAGCAATACATTCGGTGAGAAAGATTCACATTGATGCAGCAAATTAGTTCATATTTGGCTTCATATATGATGTTCACAGTTTTGCAAATAAAACACAAAGCAATTATGGAACATTGCTTGAATCTGGAAAAAGCTTTGCAACATGGTGATCCAAGATATTGATGCCTTTGACTGTGCAGTGAATTGCAAGCTATAGCAAGATGAGTCCAAAGGAGTTCATCACCGCAAGAATGTATTGAACTTCATATGGGAAAATAAGCTGACAGATAGTGTCCCTAACACAGTTATTGCTTTTCGCATCCTTGACTCTCCCGGTTTCTGCGGCAAGTGTGAGCGAAGCTTCTCTAAGCTCAAGTTGATAAAATATATGTTGAAATAACGTTGCACAAAGACTTGTGTGGCTATCTACTTGTCGCTAGAAATGACATTGCTCACAGCAGGACTTGAAGGAACTTGTGTCTAACATTTTGGCACTAAAGCTGACACGAGAAACATAAATTCTAAATTATAACATGTTACTCTGTGACCGTGTATTGTGTATAATGTATGTGATTTTTTGGGGTCGGGGGGTGCAAGATGGAAGTTTTGCCTAGGGCACAAAATATCCTTGCACCGGCCCTGACTCCAAGTCCTGATTGGTGGCAGCTTATCAGATCTAAGCTGGTAATCAGACACAGCAAAACAAGTTAGTTTGCTTATCAACAAGGGGAAGACAAAATATATGGCTATCCATATCATTAGAGTATTTGAAGAAATCCTGGAAGAACTAAGTCATTTTATATATTTAGGGAGTGAGATGTGACATCATGCTAAATGTCAACCTATGAATATCAAAAGCAGCAAATAACTTGCATAAACTTGAAAAGATTTGGAAAGGTAGTATGACAACTGTCAAAATATGAATTTTTAGCATTGGCATCATGTCTGTCCTCCTTTATGGAGGTCTACAACATAAATTGATTAGAAAATCAATTCATTCCAAATTAAATGCCTGCAAAAGATCTTCAGCATCCATTGGAAAGAGCTTTGTGCAACAAAAGAAATTCTATGTTGAGCACACCAACCTAACTCTTCAAATATTGTAAGACGACAAGTGACATATCTGTGACATGCTTTGGGTATCACCAACATGACTTCCATGTCAAGTGATAATATGGACACCTCCTGGAAAAGGAAAAAGAAGGTGACCTTAAGAACATTACACAGAACAACAGAGAAAGAAGCCAAATTCATCAACATGACACCAGGGCCGGTGCAAGGATGTTTGCGCCCTAGGCAAAACTTCCACTTTGCGCCCCCCCCTGCGCCCCCGCCCTGAGATGCCCCCCCATGGCAGCTCTCCCCCTCTGCGCTGAGGCACCCCTCTGCGGAACCTCCCCACCCCACATCCTCCGCCCTGAGGCACCCCCCTGCCCCAGCTCACCCCTGCTCCGCACACGAGCATCCCGAGCATGCCGTGGCTGCTTCAGTTCTCCCACCTCCCAGGCTTGTGGCACCAATCAGCTTAGGTGCCACAAGCCTGGGAGGTGGGAGAAGTGAAGCAGCCACAGCATGCTCGGGGAGGAGGCGGGACAGGGGTGATCTGGGGTGGGAAGTTCCCCTGCTTGCCGCCTCCCCCTTACTTGCTGCAGGCGGCCCTGCCTGTGCTCCCCTGCCCCAGCTCCCTCTGCCTAAATGCCGGCGGCAACCGGGGTGGCCAAAGATCTGGCCGCCGTGGTTGCTGCCAAAGAAAATGGCGCCCCCCAAATCCCAGCACCCTAGGTGACCGCCTAGGTCACTTAAATAGTTGCACCAGCCCTGCATGACACTCTGAAGCCAAAACAGACCAGCAAATGACTGAAATAAATGGTGGATGCCCTAGGCACCTGAAGGTGTGGGAGGATAAATAAAGAAGAAATGCCTGTGAGGAGGACTCAATCAGTGCAACCACAGCTTCATATACTGCAAATGCACAATGCACAGTCAATGTGTGGAACTTTTTGCAAGAGGATGTTGTGAAGGTCAAGACTATAACGGTTCAAAAAAACTGGATAAGTTCATGGATGATAGGTCCATCAATGGCTATTAGCCAAGATTCACAGGAATAGTGTCCCTAGCCTCTGTTTGCCAGAAGCTCTGTGAGGCAGATGAAATTCAGTGTTCATAAATGCAAAGTAATGCAAGTGGCAAAGTAATATCCCAACTATACATACAAAATGTTGGGGTCTAAATTAGCTGTTACCTGTCAAAAAAGTGATCTTGTAGTCACTGTGCATAGTTCTCTGAAAATATCCATTCAGTGTGCAGCAGCAGTCAAAAAAGTGTACAGAATGTTGGGAATCATTAAGAAAGGGATAGATAAGACAGAAAATATATTATTGCCTCTATATAAATCCATGGTACTCCCACACCTTGAATACTGCATGCAGATATGGTCGCCCATCTCAGGAAAGATATATTGGCGAAGGGTACAGAGAAGGACAACCATAAACCATTAGGTGATTGGGACGAAGGCTTCCAGATGAAGGAAATATGGAAAAGAATGGGCCTTTGTAGCTTGGACATAGAAACCGACAAGCGGATGATGATTGTAGGGTCTATTATCATGCAAACTGGATGTGAGAAAGTAAATAAGGAAGTGTTTAATTTACTTCTTCTCATAACACAAGAATGAAGTTCACCAAGATGCACTTAATAGCAGGTTTAAACAAAACAAATAAGGAGTTCTAGTTCTTTCACACAACACACAGTCTACCTGTTGGATCCTTGCAGAAAGATGTGTGAAGGCTATACTATACAGGGTAAATAAAACTAGAAGAAGCTCATGGAGGCATAAGTTCCAGTCAATGGCTATTCACTAGGATCGGGCAGGGATGGGGATCCCTAGCTTCTCGTATGCGTGTGATAGCATTGAACAGGCGTGAAAGTTGGGTGCGACAGGGGGATGGATACGTGATAGTTACCTATTCTGTTCATCCTCCCTCGGGGCTCTGGCAATTGGCACTCTTGGGAGACAGGATAAGGCTAGATAACCTTGTCATCCTGACCCAGTTGCCGGTTCTTTGTCCTATGTCGGTATGATGGCTTCAGAGCTGAGTCCAGTACTTTTGTGGAGAGTCAGAAGAATTCGTTCTGCAGGGCTCAGCTCACCTGTTAGGCAATGTAGTAATCATTTTCTCTTCTAGTCTAATTGCTCAGCTGAGTTCCCTCTGCCTTGTCACTCTTCACTAGGTAGATATTCAGGCATATACGAGAAATCGGATGGGCTGGAGGCAGTGCATAAGGTATCTTTTCTCTTCACCTACACTGTTGGCATATGGTGGTATCTAATTGATAGTCGTGATACAGGTAAGGATCTGGGGATGCAAATTCATCTATAATGGCTACTGGTGCATGTGTGCTATAAGTGTTCCTTAATGGTGCCCTGCTGAGTTAATCACAGTTCATTAACTGAGGCATCAGGCTCTGTTTTGGGTGTGTGAAGGGCCTCAGGGTGCTTCAGAAATGCTGAGTGACTGGGCCATGAATTCACCACAGCAGTTCTTCTTCTTTGTTTCTGCTCCACCTGGGCACTCGGTTGTTGTGGCACCTGCCGCCTGTGCTTTTTAGAAAATGCCTTCAGGGTGGCCTGGGAGCGTGTATTAACAGTAAGAAAACTTAATAGCACAGAAGTATTTTAGTATCTCTTTGACTTATAAAGGGCTTAACACGTTCAGCAGCCTGGCTGTACTGAACCGGAGAAACATCAGGGGGACAGATACTTTCATTAAGCCTCTTTCGAGGGGGGAGTTTCTGTGTGGCTGTAGTTTTTTGGTTGTTCCTCTGGGGGCCAGAGGGACCAGATGTGCAACCCAGATTTCTATCTCATATCCTAATACAGGCTTTTATAAGTTCAAGAATAAGTGAGCTACTAGATAGATAAAGAAGTGGTTGGCTTGTTCCTGGTTTTCTTTTTGCAAATATGTCATTGGTCTGGAAGGCAGTTTCAGATGTTAGATTGGCTGAAGGAGTTCAAATGGTATTTTTGCTGAAAAGATTTTAATTTGTACTTGTATACTTAGGCTGGGAGGGTCATTCCCAGTGGTCTACAGCGAAGTCTGTACCTAATCCATTTAAGATTTACAAAGTTAATTTTTACTGTTTTTCTCTCTTTAATTAAGTTTTCTTGTTCAGAACCTGATTGTTTTTTTGTTCATTCTGGTGAGCCCAGAGTCTGAGTCTCGGATGGCGCCAGGTAGAATATGGTGGGTGAAGAACAGGAGGGAGGGGGAGAGAGGTGTATAACTTTATTCGTTGGTGACAGGATTACTGGTCCTCTCAGGTAGAGTCTGGGAGGGGGGAGAGAAGCGAGGGGGGAAGGTTGCGAATTTTCCTGGTCTGTTTAAGATCA
>NC_133775.1:73015296-73051110 GCF_003597395.2 Chelonoidis abingdonii | reverse complement strand
CTGGGAGAGGCAATGGTGGGGGAAAGGATTTTCTTTCCTTGTGTTAAGATCCAGAGGGTCTGGGTCTTGGGGGGTCCCCGGGCAAGGTTTTTCGGGGACCAGAGTGTACCAGGCACTGGAATTCCTGGTTGGTGGCAGCACTACAGGTCCTAAGCTGGTAATCAGGCTTAGAGGAATTCATGCTGGTACCCCATCTCTTGGACGCTAAGGTTCAGAGTGGGGAATTGTACCATGACAGGAGCTGAAAATCCTTTCTAGGTGCTGCCAATTTTTCTTACCTAACCTTCTGAAAATTCTAGACAAGGTGTATAATGGAGAATTGGGTAAGGTTGCCCCAGGCATACATTTACTTATGATGTTCTGGCGATACTCTTCACTGGCAGAAATATTGTATATCTGCATAAGAACACAAATCCTGTTTTCTTTGCTTTTAACATGCCACAGAACGCTGCAGAATTTAGCTTTTAATACTCCTGCTTAAAAGTTGTGATAATTATTTAAATTGGAAAATTGAAATTATATATTCTTTAGAAAATTGGGAAGGCATCATTGTGCCTGCTCTTGTGTAGAAACATGATTGTACAATTTGGTGCATGTATTTTTGCACAAAATAACATTTTAATAGAACAAGAAAAGGGAATGAATTTAAATTTTAAAAGGCCTAGGAATTAAGGTCTAAAAGCAACTAGTGATTTTGGCATGCCTCAATTTTTGACTGTCTATCTTGAGACATTGACAAGGGAAATAATTTACAAGAGTGTTTAGTACTCACCTTCTGAAAATCGGCACCCTAATACTGCAGCACCCAAAACCACTAGTTCTCTTTAAAATCTTGGCCTAAAATATATTTAGGAATGTTTTCTTTGAAAAGGATATAAATAAGTAGAGAGGCAGAAATAGGATAATCTAATATAATCAATCTTTAAATTAGGTATGCTAGGTATTTAGGAAGAGTGCATATTTCAGACTCAGAAAAGTAGCCATTTCTTGAATGAATGGGTGTCTGTATCCTTAACATTTCCTACAGATCTAAAATATATTAAAATATAAGACAAAATTATGTGCCATTGATTGTGGTGGCCAAGCCCTTGGGATCAGCATAACCTATATAAGATTAGATTAAAATATGGTATTTCCTGTGTTAGACAAACTCCCTCTTCAGGATCCCGACTCTGACTCAACTGGAAGTAATAGTCTCTCTATCACCCTCTGAGAGTCAGAGGCAGCTCCAGGCACCAGCACGCCAAGCCTGTGCCTGGGGCAGCAAGCCACGGGGGGCGTTCTGCCCGTCACAGCAAGGGCAGCAGGCAGGTTGCCTTCAGCGGTATGGCTGCGGATGGTCCGCTATCTGTGCTTCCACGGACCTCCCGCAGGCGTGCCGCGGAAGGCAGCCGGCCTGCCATGCTTGGGGCAGCAAAATACCTAGAGCTGCCCCTGCTGAGAGTGAGACCTGATTCAGATCTCTTCTAGTCCTAGAGTACCCTTTGGTTCCTAGGCGTTAAGCTAATTGATTGGAAACTGTCCCTTTTTGCATTGCCTTTCAAATGTAGGAGAGAGAGGGCACAAATTGCAAAACACTACTGGCTTTAAACCTGTGGGTTACGGTTTCAGTGGAGGAGACCGAAGCCAGTGCTAAACGCACTGCAGCGCTCCAATCCCCTCCCCCCTGGCCTCCAGAGATATAATAACGAATATGCATGAGCCGCGTGGCCCGCTTTTCCTCCTAAATCCAGCTCAGTTTGGAGCTCTCTGCTCATATTTCGTTTCCACCCACAATCTGAGTGCCTCACGTTGATGACCCCTTAGCCACCATTTATCCACGGTCTCCAGACTTCAGGTCGTTGCGTAAAACTCGGTGGCATGAACATCCAGCCTGATTTAGAAACCTCAGAGATTTCATAGTGTTGTGATTTAAGACAAAACAGTTTAGGACTGAGAGTCGGCTCCTGCTGCCGCTCAAGTCAATGGCAAAGTTGCTATTTAGTGGATGCAAGACAGAACCATCTGCCTGAGTCCAATACAAAGTCTTCTGTTCTGGGTATGTTCAGAACTCTGCGAGATTCTGCCCTTTTTACACGTGCAAAACTCCGGCTGAAATCACACAAGGCCGTTCATATTTTTTAAACGGGTTTCTTGTTTTTGTTGTGTGACTTGCAAAACAAGTCAGATTCTGTCTTCTGACAGCGCCAGGCTTCAGATGCCCAGCTGCATCCGCCCTCTGCTGGTTCTCAGCAGGATTTGGAATATGTCCTATGCAACAACAGGAGAAGCATTTTCCTCCGAAATAGAATAACCCTGTGAATAAATATGAAGTATAGATGTATAATCCAGCTATTTCTCATTCACCTCCCACCCCCTTTCTTCCCAGATCCAGCTAAACACGTTTTGG
Organism: Chelonoidis abingdonii; assembly: GCF_003597395.2. Classification (NCBI taxonomy): domain Eukaryota; kingdom Metazoa; phylum Chordata; order Testudines; family Testudinidae; genus Chelonoidis; species Chelonoidis abingdonii. The sequence continues at coordinate 73,048,721 of NC_133775.1, read as the reverse complement.
CCTTTGAGACTCTGCATGCGATTTACAGTATATTTCAGTCTCTTAACCCTTTTAAATCCAAGACATCCTCCCTGGTAATTGAAAAGATTAGGAAGAGCTTCTGCCTTCTAGTTAAGCAGTAAGGCAGCTTTACGTCTCAAACCCGACCGTGAACCCTAAAACAGGAGTTCTTAAACTGGGTGTCGGGAGATTATTACATGGGGGATCATGAGCTGTCTGCCTCCACCCCAAATCCCCCCTTTGCCTCTAGCATTTATAATGGTGTTAAATATGATTAAACGTGTTTTTAATTTGGGGGGGTCGTACTCAGGGGCTTGCTGTGTGAAAGCCGTTACATGTACAAAAGTTTGAGAACCACTGCCCTAAAAGGAAAATTATTTAACTATCCGGTTACCTCATGTGTTAATTGTATAGACTTGTTTTGTTTTTGTTTTGTTTTGTTCTCAGGGGGATTAAACAGGAAAAAATGCTGTAATTTCAATGGAATGTGTTATGTCATTCATTTTAAAGCAGAATTTCCCATTCATATGGCCCAGTAGCTTTAACCTTACAAGATAGAACTTCCCCATCTGATAGTAGAGGAATTCTGAAATAAGAGGCAATCACCATCCACAGTGTGCAGACTCTTTGGGAACTGGATTCTCCTCTACAAAACTTCAAAACTGGTTATGTTACTCCTGAGGTCATTCTGCACCAATAATAATAATAATAATAATAAAATTCTGCAAAGATCTGCAAATTTTATTTGTCAAATAAATGTGAAGGTTCCAACATGGCATTGGGGAGCACAGGCCACTGGCTGCACAGAGGTGGGAGATCACGGTGCAGCTCTCCACCACCACCACCCGACACAGACTGAGTGGTGAGGCTGTACCAGGGCCAATCGGGAAGGGGGCAGGACGGCCATTTGGCCTGGGCCTCAAGCTCAAAGGGGGGCCTAAATTTAGACACTTGTTAATTTTTTGGCATTTGATAAGTTTCATAACTTGTTTTTATGCACATCTCTATCAGATCAAAATGTAACACTCTCTCAGCTTAAAGCTGAAAATTTAAGCAAATAAGAGATGTGATTTGGTAAAAGACATAATGTTCTTAACTGATATAGATTTTGTCATATTAAAGAATTTAAAATGTTCATAAATATTAATAAAATATATTGGCTCTGATGGCACAAGATTAGACCATGTGTCATCATTTTTTTTTATTATTATGGCTAGGGACCTCAAAAGCTGGAAGTGGTCTGGATCTCTCTGGATCTCTAAGAGGGCCTGGCTGCATCCAACTGTGACACAGCACAAGGACCTAACCTGCCCCAGAAACACCCCAGGTCCTTGCCCCTCTGTGTGGGCAGCCAGGCCCAGCAATGCAGGATCCAAGCGTGGAGGGGCTTAATATGGGGGAGGAATCTAGGTGTGGGTTGCGAGGATTATGTGTGGGGCAATCTGTGTGCGGGCAGCTCAGTGGGGGATTTGGGTGGGGGGGAGTCTGGATGTACAGGGGATTGTTTTGGGGGGAGGGGGTTCTGAGTGCAATGGTAATGGAACGCTTCGGGGGGTCCAGGTGAAGGTGTTGGGGCTCAGTTGTGGGGGTCTGAGTGTGGGGAGGATAAATCTCAGCAGGGGTGTCTGGGGCTCTGTGGTGGGTCCAGATGCTGGGGAAGTTGAGCTCATGGGGGTGGGGATCCAGGTGCAGTTGGCTGGGGTTCAGTGGGGTGGGGAGAGTTCATTGGAGCGGTCCAGGTGCAAGGGGAGTGAAGCTCATTGGGGGGTGTTGAGTACAGGGGGTGAGGCTTGGCAGGAGGGTCTGAGTATGAGGGGGTCTGGATGCACAGGGGTTGGCCAGATGAGGGAGCACTCCCTGTACAAGGATCCCTCCCCCTGCAGCTGAGGAATGATAGGTGCAAGAAGCATGTGTGGGGGGTGAGTTTACAGAGCTTCCTGCAGCTGGGGGAGAAATCTGGGGGTGGGTCTGACCTGGTCCCAGATGCCATGCAGGGGAAGAGGAAGTCCTGTCTTCTCCAGCCCAGACAAGCCAAGCCAGGACTAGCAGCTGAGCCTGGCTCAGTGTGGGAGCCACCAGCTGGGTCTTCCTCAGTCCTACCTCCTGCCCCACAGTGATTTACCTCTCTGATGGCTGCCCTGGGCACTCAAAACATACTGCTGGGAAGGGTCACATGACCGCTTTTGTGGCTTCCCTTTGCTTCTCTGTCAGAAAGTTATTTTTCTGCAGGGAAACAAAGAAATCTGCAGGGCCCATAAATTCTGTGCCTGCACAGTGGCACAGAATTCCCCCAGGAGTATTATGTGTAATATGCACTAATAGAAGGGCATATTCTATATGCACCCATATATGTATGTGTGAATTATGAAACACATTGGCCAAAACTTGAGGTCCTTATTCAGTTTTCACTCAGTCATTGTTTATGTGAACTCCAATGGGAGTGAAGTTGGTGCTGAAGGCAATGAGAGTTCGCTAGGGTAAGGAATGATTAAAAGGTGAATAAAGATTTGTGTTTTAGACCCGATACGGTTAGCTTTTACTATTGTGCTGATCCTCCAACTTTCTCAAAATGGAAATTTCCTACTTCCCCTGAGTATCTGTGTATACATTAGAGAGATCACAAATGTAGATCATTTTTTCGGAAGGTTTTTAAACAGAATTCTTAATATAACGTTGTTTTCTTGGTACGTCAGGGATACAAACAAAACAAGAAGCAACAAACCAGTGTGTCTGAGAACTTGTTGCTTTGTAGAAAATATAAATGTGTTAAAGTAATACAAGAGCCCCAGGTCGACGAAAACAGTTAAGCGCTTGGTCTTGCCTTTGCCTTGGCAGCAATAGAAGTGTGAGCTAGGAAGGATTTAATAGGGTGGGACAGTGTCTCGCTTCCTGTCCTTGGTGCTGAAGTGTAACGCGAGATTTCTTTAGTCTGCCTCGATTTGGCTCGCTGCTTGCGGCTGTGGCTGGGTTTGCTTCTTCCCTTGGAAGAGAGCGAGCATTTTCGCCAAGACGAGGGATGAAAACGAGTTCCCTTTTTAAAATAATGCACATGAAAAATAGCCTTTCAGTTCGAGGTCAGGACTCGGATTCACCAACTGCACTCCCCATCTTCCTTTCCCCGTTTGTCAGCATAATGCTGTAGGTTGCTGTTTGCTCTGACTACCTTCCCTTCCTCTCCTCATTTGGTCACGCAGGTCTGTTCTACATCCTACCATAACAAACCTTTCCAATGGCATTACCGACCTCCATCTAGCTAAACGCAAGGTGTACTTCTCTGTCCTCATCCTTCTTGATTAGCGGTGTCAAAAACAGTAGGCAGCTCTCGCTTTCCTAATTTCTCTCTTTTTTGCTTCCATGGTTCTCCTCCGACGTCACTGACTGCTCCTTTGGCATCTCCTTTAGTAGCTCATCTCTTATTTAGTTACAGAGGCTTCTGGTCGTGATCCCCTCATATTCGCACTCTCAAATACTTTATCTCCTTTCATGTGTTCAGCTCAGAATCCGAAGCCTACTTATCAGCCTAGACTTCTCCCCTCCCTCCAGTCTCTCGTCTGTAACTGGCAGTCTGACATTTTAAAGTCTTTCCCAAGCGAAACATCTTATTATTCCTCCTAATTCCTTCTCTGTGTTACTTCTCCCTTAATTGAAAACTCAATTTCCCTTTCTAACTTCCCGGAATCTCACTGTAATCTCTGAGTCCTTCTACAGTTTCTCACAAAATCCTGTTGTTGCTTTCTTTTGAATAACTCCGAACCCACCCTTTCCACCTTTATCCCACTGTTGATACTTTTGTTCCTACGTTGGTAATCTCCTGCATTGATCACTGTAATGTTCTGTGTGCTCTCTCCGTCTCTCAGCTCTCACCACTCAAGCCTGTCAAAAATGTCTATGCTAAAATCGTAAAAGGTAATTACTGCTTTACACCCACCATCCAGGTGACACTCATTGCTCCACCAAATAAATTTTTTGAGGACACTAATTTCTCCTGTGAATCATGTGCTATTGCTGAGCACCCGTTAATAGGTGAAAAATAAAATGTTAACGAAAATAATATCAGGGTAATTTAAGATACTGGTGGGGCTCAAGAACAAGAATACAGACTTGTATCATAAGAAATCAGGGACAGAAAGACCTCTCTATGCATTATAGATTCTAAGACTGGAAGGGACCTCGAGAGGTCACCAAGTCCAGTCCCCTGCCCTCATGGCAGGATCAAATACTGTCTAGACCATCCCTGATAGACATTTATCTAACCTACTCTTAAATATCTCTAGAAGACCGGAGACCACACCTCCTAGCAATTTATCCAGGTTAACAACCACCCTGACAGTAGAACGTTTTCCTAATGTCCAACCAAACCTCTCTGCTGCATTAACCCATTGCTTCTTGTTCTATCCTTAGAGGCTAAGTAACAAATTTCTCCCTCCCTCCTATTACACCCTTTAGATACCTGAAAATCGCTATATGTCCCCTCAGTCTTCTTTTTCCATACTAAAAACCCAGTTCTTTCAGCCTTCCTTCATAGTTATTTCCAAGACCTTTAATCACTCTTTGCTCTTCTTTGGACCTCTCCAATTTCCCAACATCTTTCTGAAATGGGTACCAGAACTGACACAAACCCAGTTGAGGCCTAACCAGCAACAGAGTAGAGCGAAGAATGACTTCTTGTGTCTTGCTCACAACACACCTGTATGCAACCCAGAATCACGTTGCTTTTTTGAAGCCACACAGACTGCATATTAGGGTTTGACTACACTGAAGCTGTACAGCACTGGGAATTACAGCTGTCTTCAATACAGCTGTGTACTGAAGGCTGCAGTGGGCCACACTGACAGCTACCAGCGCTGCAGTGTGGCCACATTTGAAGCACTTGCAGCGGTGTTGGAGTGGTGCATTATGGGCACAGTCCCCTAAGGCACCACATACATACAACACTCCTCTGCCCTGAGGTCTGGGCAGCCAGCACTCCACTAACCCGTTGCCTGAGCACCCCACCCACCCAACAGCTCACCCTGCTCTGCGCACGAGCATGCGTGCTGCTTCACTTCTCCCACCTCCCAGCTTGTGGTGCCAATCAGCTTAGGCACTGCAAGCTTGGGAGGTGGAGAAGTGAAGCAGCAATGGCATCCAGGGAGGAGGCTGGCAGGGTGAGCTGGGTGGGGATTCCCTACATGCCACGCCCCCCTTGGCAGGCAGCCCTCCCCAATCCCCTGCCCCAGCTCCCTGCCTAATGCCTGCGGCAACCAGGCGCCAAAGATCCAGCTGCCGCAGTCACGGCTGAAGAAAATGGCGCCCCCAGTGTCGGTTGCAAATCATGGCCTGCAAGCTATCATATGGTGTGTGGAAGGTCATATCTGGTTCCTGTCCCAATGCCCCATGATGCATCACTTCCCAGCAATCCCTGTCCTCACTTGGCACCATCTTTGCACGGTTTCAGTGCAGCGCAATTCTGTGTTCTGTTTGGTCTGCGAGAAATGGAGCCTGAACTGCTGAGAAGTAGCTGACGAATCTCGCGGCATATCACGTTTGGCAGTTGAGCTATTCCTTAAGATCCAAATGACAGTGAGGAGCCCGACGATAAAAGCGAATTGCGTAATGCGTATGACACGAAATGCTTGTGGCATTCACAGACATGCTCAGCACCATGGAATGCCACTTTTGGCTTGGAAACAAGCACTGATGGTGGATCACACGTCATGCAAGTCTGGGATGACGAGCAGTGGCTGCAGAACTTTGGATGAGAAAAGCCACTTCATGGGACTGTGTGAGGATCCGCCCCTACCCTGCAGCGCAAGGACACAAGATTGAGAGTTGCCCTGCCAGTGAAGTGGGTGGCTATTGCAATCTGGAAGCTCAACTGCAGACAGCTACCGTTCGGCTCGCGACCAGTTTGGAGTGGGAAAGTCGACTGTTGGAATCGTGTTGATGCAAGTTTGCAGGGCCATTAATGCATCCGCTAAGAAGAACCGTGACTCTGGGAACGTGCAGGACGTTGTGGATGGCTTTGCACAAATGGTTTCCCTAACTGTGGAGAGGGATGATGGGACGCATATTCATTCTGGCACCACCCACCTAGCATCCGTATGTTAATCGGAAGGGGTATTCTCTCATGGTTCCACAGGCGCTTGTGGATGACTGTAGAGCGTTTCATTGACATTAATGTGGGCTGGCCCGGAAAGGTGCATGACGCATGCATCTTTGACACAGCTGCCTTTCAGGAAGCTTCAGGCTGGGACTTTTTTCCCAGACCAGAAGATCACAGTAGGGGACGTCGAAATGCCCATTGTGATCCTTGGAGACCCTGCTTACCCGTTAATGCTGTGGCTCATGAAACTGTACACAGGGAGCCTTGACAGCAGCAAGGAAAGGTTCAACTACAGGCTGAGCCAGTGCCGAATGACTGTGGAGTCTGCTTTTGGCTGTTTAAAGGGGCACTGGCAATCTCTGCTTGGGAAACTGGACTTGGGGGAAAGCAGCATCCCGCGGTTATATCCACGTGCTGTACCCTCCATAATATTTGTGAAGGGAAGGATGAAAGATTCAGTCAGGCATGGACCTCCGAGGTTCAATGCTGGAGGCTGAATTTGCACAGCCAGAGAGCAGGGCTACTAGAGAGGCCCAGCACAGGGCTGCAAGGATTAGGGATGCCTTGAGGAAGGAATTTGAGGCTGAAAACCAACAGTAATGTTTGCTGCCTGCATGGGAGTGAAGTGCAGTGGTTACAATTTTAGTAGGAATCTTTGTTTCCTAAGCTGATTTGCAGTGCCTGTATCTTTCCTGGGCTAAGGTATCTTTAACTTTCTGCAATAATAAAGACTGTTTTCAAAGCCAAAAAATCATTTATTGAAGACACACAACTTTTTTGGAATCTGAAAGGGCAAGGGGGTAAGGTGGGGAACTCTACAATCATAGGTTTGCATATGTCCTGTCTGGAGTGCTGTGCAATGACTGCTTCACTTCAGAATGGCTATACTGCATGGTGATGGGGGTTGAGTGCAGAGGGTAAGGGTCGTAGTTCTCTGGGCTTGTTGGTGAACGTACAGGTATTGGAGGCAGCTCGTGGTGGTAAGAAATCGGATGCTGGGGGAAGGGGGTGTGGAGCTAACATGGGGGCACATGGGAAAGAGTTTTGGGACAAGGGCGGCAAGGGGGAGAGGTGGTGGTAGTGCTCTGCCTGCATGGCTACAAGCGCCTGGAAAGAGTTTGCTTGGCGCTCCAGGATGCTTAGCAGCCGCTCCGTGCATTGCTTCCTTTGCACTGCATTTTCCTTGCGGATCCTGCTTTCTCTCTCCCTCCACTCCTGCACTTTTTGATTCTCTGTGAGAGATTGGTGCATCACTTCTTGCAGCATGTCCTCTTTGCTTTTTCACGGCCTCTTCTGGAGGTTTTGTAGTCTCTCAGCTGGTGATAACACGGACAGCCAAGATCTCAAGGTTGCATCTGTAAAGGCAAAATGCAACACTTAACAGAGGCAGCATTGTTTATACCAGTCAGAGTAATTCCCCCGCATTGAAGCAGGGCACATTAACAGTCTTCACAATAGCATAATTTTCCCATCCCAAAGAGAGCATACATAACCCACGGGAGCTCCGAAGTGGTGAGTAAGGGGGACTGATTGTTTCAGGGCTGTACTGGAGTTTCTGTGCATTGGGGAAAGCAAACAGATGCAGGGGGCACCTACACTGAACACTATCCCAACAGTTTCTACAGGAGTTTATCCTGAAAGATATCTTGCTGCTGCAGGTCACCTGGGAAGCACTGGAGGGTCTTCTACTGCAATGCAGATTCTGCCCTGGCCCCTATGCAGGTTGTCTGTGTGCAGCAATGGTCCCCCCACCCCTCACGGCACAGTGGCACGGACACGTTAGCCTGACTGGGACAAGGACCGCAGTGGCTTTCCCAATTAACCTGCGCAAGCGCATTGCCCACGCTCTGGCTGAGACTTTTGAAGAGATTACCGAGGCCGATTACCGTGACGTGATAGACCACATCAATGCGCTATTCTGCATCTAGGCATGCATGCATGCAGCCCTAACCCTCCCTCCTCTCCCAAAAAATTTACATCCTGAAAATAAAAGCCGCTTACCTGGAACCTGCTCCTCTGTTTGTCCTCCACCAAGTAGCGGCTGCTGTGACTGGCTACCTTCCTCCTGGCTTGAGAAGAGCTCCTGGCTGCATGCCTCCAGGGACTCCAGGATGTCTCCCTCTACCCCAGTACCCTCACTCTCACTTTCCTCCTCCTCCTCCTCCTCCCTCCGCTCTGAAGTGTCCATGGTGGTCCTCAGAGTGGAGGTGGGGTCATCCCCAAGTATCGTGTCCAGCTCTTTGTAGAAATAGCAGGTCGTGGGGGCAGCACCGGAGTGGTGGTTTCCCTTGTGGGCTTTGCAGTAGGCACTAGGCAGCTCCTTCATTTGAATCCTGCAATGCAGCGCGTCCTGGTCATGGCCCCTTTCCATCATGGCCTTTGATATCTGCCGATAGGTATCGTAATTCCTATGGCTGAAGTGCAGCTGGGACTGGACAGCTTCCTCCCCCGAAACACTGATGAGGTCCAGCAACTCACCATTGCTCCATGCTGGGGCTCGTTTGGCGCGTGGAGGCATGGTCACCTGGAAAGATTACTGATTGCACTCCACACCTGGCTGAGCAAACAGGAAGGGTATTTTTCAAATTTCCGGGGAATTTAAAGGGCGGGTTTGATGGTTGGTCACTGAGGCCAGGGCAGTAGAGGTCGAAATGATGAGCAGAGTGGCTAGAACAGGCATTCTGGGATACCTCTGAATACTTCTGGAGGCCAATAACAGCGCTTTTGGTGGCCACACTGGCCGGGCAGAGCTGCATGAGCAGTGCTATAGTCTTTATTCCTCTTGTCCAGGTGGAGTACAACCAGCGCTGTAGCCAGGGAGATACAGCGTTGTATGTGCCTTGCAAGTGTGGACTGTGATTCAGTTGCAGCGCTGTAAAGCCACCACCAGCGCTGCAACTCTCCAGTGTAGCCAAGCCCTAGCTTGTGGTCCACTATAACCCTTAGATCCCTTTCTGCCATACTCCTTCCCAGACAGTCTTTTCCCGTTTTGCATGTGTGAAACTGATTTTTCCTTCCTAAGGAACAACAACATGAAATATCTTGACTTTTTGCGAGAACTTGGATAAAAGTACTAGGTCCTTGGTAACAATATTATTTGATCAATCTACTCGATATCATCCATGAAAAAGCGGAGAAATTAAAAGCCAAAAAGGTGGTGATACAAAAGCAGGGTAGAATTGTTTCTCTATCCCAATTATATAACTCATGCATATTGGTTCCGAGGGTCATGCTGATGGCATTCCCATCTGTAGTTCGTGTTATGCCATTGAGGTCAATCACAGCAACGACTGGGATTAATTGCTTGAAAAGTGCTAATAAATGTAATGAATTCAAAGAATAAAATTCGGATTCTACCTCCCCATAAAATAGATATTGGGTAGATGGAGTTTTTGATGCAGATGTCGATGAATAGTTGAAAAAACAAATGTTCTTTTATAGTCTCTCTGCATTCTTTAATACCTCAGGATATTGTAGATTTGTAGCTGTTCCAGACGCCTGTGACACGTTTGGCATGTTGATTAAATTGAAATACCTTAAAACGAATTTATGTCCAACTGAACACAAAGATTAGCAGGGGTTTGGACTAGATGACCTCCTGAGGTCCCTTCCAACCCTGATATTCTATGATTAGGAAAATCAGAACATTTATTTGGCTGATTCATATTAATGGTGTTGAAAAATAGACCCTAAAGGCTGAAACTAAGACCGTGAATATTTCTCTGGAGATATGGAGCATGTCTTGGATACAAAAGGGAATTAGTGTTGTTTCCTTGAAAACGTGGAGACAGGAAAGGTTAGAGATCTCATGGAAGGCCAAATCATCCAGCCATTCGCAAACTTTCAGCAGAATGCCACGGACAAGGTAAAGTGGAAATGCCACGAGTAAAAAAATAGAGGTAATAATTATCTCACTGGAGGGTAACCTTTGATATGATGTAAAGCATAGAGGTTTCCTTTGTTCTCCAAACACTGAGACGCTGCTTGGAGATTTTTGGGGTATGAATTGCCCAAAAATTGTGTGATGGCTTTAGTAGCAACAGAAGATACCTGGTTTACATTATGAAATTGGCTCTTAGACTCGGATTATTTAAGCAAGCACAAGATATGAAAATATGGTGGGAATGCCTCCTTGGAAAAGCAACAAATAACCACGTTTTCAGCCTGCTATGACCAACCTGTCAGCCGACACAACTGATTTCTTGACCTATGTTCTACATCGAGTGTCGTAGCGATGTCTGGTATACTTACATTTACTATATGACATTTATTAGCCATGTGTGGAAAAATGTTAGTATAAAATGTCTTAAGCTATAATGAAACAGCTAGATTCATTATGCAGTTTTAAGTGTGTTGGACATAATTGAATCTATGTATGCTTGCAAATTATTGAAAATGAGTAACGTATTCAATATCTGAATTTGAAAAGAGCCAAAACATAGTATAGACATTTTGTCTGCATATTTGCAGTTCTTGATTTGAACACTCCGTGTCGCTCTTGCTGTATTTTATTGCTGCTGAGGCTCAAGGAATTTTCAGGCAGGAAGCAGCCGGCTGAGAAGCAGCTACCCTGACGTTATCTGGCTGTTGAATTCCCGGCTGCAATATTGTGTTTATATTTGAATATTACCCTCGCTCAAAACCGTTCAAAGGGATTTAAAAGCGTCGCCTCGTCAAGAAATGAAATGAAACCCCTCTCTTCCGTGGAAAGAGATTATAAATGTGATCACAGAGAGTGGTTTTTTTTCTCTTCCTTTTTCTGTATGATGTCGCTTATTCGCTGATTCCTGTAGAATGAGGGGCCGGGATTTCCGCCAAAGATCTGGAACGATTCATATACGGACGGCTGGATGGTAAGATGCGAGTTAATTCCGGGAGAAATAAACTGTTACACTTTCCCCCTTTTCACATTGGTAAATATAAGTGAAGTTCGAATAGATTAAACATAGGTACTCAACACCTTTTTCGTCTGAGTATGGAGGCAGAAACGGAAAATCCACTCTATGTATTTACAGTGAAGATGGAGATTCTGGAGATAAGGAACAATGATCCGCATTTTCCTGACAGTCATGTCGTTACCAATTATTAAGATTTTGAGGTATCGCTGTAGACAGGCAAGGATGAGAGCCCATTCCAGGAAATGATGATAAAAAGGAAATCAACACAATTACACAGACTTCCTGCATTTGATGATGGAAATCCACGAAGACCTGGAGATAGCAGGCAGATAGACGTTTCTAGTTTTTCTCTATATGTAAAGGCATATGCACGAACCATGAATCAAGCTGCCTGCACAGTACGGCAGGAGAAGAATGTATCAAAAGTGTTGTTTTCATAATAAATACGACTGATACGAACGAGTGAGGTGGGAAAGGAATAGGTGGCGAAGGGGAGGTACAGGAAGAGAACACATGCTTTCAGCCCTAAGAATTTACCCAAGTAAAATAAGCTTCTTATTTAAATTCCTGAACAAGAGACACCTACATGAAAGAAGTAGATTTTAGAAAGCTGGAAACAATTAACTACTTCTAGGATGCAAAAATTGTGCCAAAGCATTGCATTTTACAAAGTTCTCATTGAGGTTCTGGAATTAAAGGATATGGTGTGATAAAAGAAAACTGAACACGAGGTACGGGTGTAAGTCTTTTTAGTGTCTAAGGACTTAGATTTAGGGAATACAGGAGGTTTTCTGTGGAATAACTGAAGACTACCACTCTGGGATAAAATTCATAACAAAATAAAAAATACCCTGATAATCGAAAAGGCCGTCGACTGTGAGAAGCTTGAGTATATCTACACTGAAAATATGGCGAGGGGCTCGCCCTAATTGATTTCTCTGGAAACATTAAAATAGAAAATTACCCATTTTAATCCCAATTCTTGTATATTTTCTCGAATCTCATGCACCTTGCACTGGAAAAACCAGCAACTCCAGCTGTACTGACAATGTAAATTCTACTGCTTGAGATTCGGATCAGAATGCCAATGTGAGATATTCACTAGTAGGGTAAGTGAAACATTTTATATTTATATAAACTCTGAAAATTGTGACAACTGTGTTCTAAGAACAATGGATTATAATTATATCTCTACATATCATCCTATATCAATAAAACAGTGTTGTCCCGTTTTACATAAAATAGATATTAAATTATTGAACTAGGGAAGTTAAGATCATTTTTAGTTTCGTTTCCTCTCTCTCTATTAATTTCATATTACCGTCTAATAACATATAACAAACAGCCTTCAGAGTAAATGTATGCATAGCTTATGTGTATATATGTCCTGGGGATACTTATGGCATTTGATCTTAACTGTGTCTAGATTCTGTAATTGTCGGTTGAACACTTAGTGGCGCTGTTGGGCAAGGTGCTGCAGAAATGGCGCCGCAAATCCTGTCCGCTCCATTGTTATAAGGGCGTCATTCTGCGAAGAGGAAAAGGGATAACTGCTTGGCAAGACATTCAAGGACTAATAAGTAGCCGGGCCTCAATGCACCGGTTAAGACCGCCTTTAGCAATGGGAACCACTTCGGGTCCCTGGGATCAGCTGTGCTTTGGAATGGCTTGCAGAGAAGGGAAGCTCGGCAGGAGAAGGCAAGTACTGTCTGTCTTTCTGCTTGTTTCTGTTTGAGGGGCGGTACCGGACACCCTGCGATACTTGATGCCAGAGGAGAAGGAAAGCGGATCTTTTGTAGGCACTAGGCAATATCGCAAAGGATCTGGGGCTGGATGTAAGAAAGCTCTCTGTTCGTAAGGCCAGGGTCGTTTCCTTTCAGGGCAGCAAGAGCAGCTGCAGCTCAATGTAAACAGCGGGGATTTATTAATAGGAGAGCAAATAGACCGAGAGTGGCTGTGCGGACCCCTCGACCCTTGCACTTTATATTTCGAATTAGTGCTGGAAGATCCATTGCAGTTATATCAGGGCGAGGTGCAGATAGATGCTATCAATGAAAATTCACCTACATCCTCCACAAAGAGTTGATCTTGAACATTAACGGAAGTGTCTCAAACCCACACCCGCTTCCCCCTGGGAAGAGTCCAAGATTCAGACGTGGGAACAAATGGTATCCAAAGCTACACGATCCGTTCTCATGAACACTTCCGTCTGGATGTGCAAACCCACCGGAACGGCAGCTGGTGCTAGAGAAACCGCTAGATCTGAGGAGAAGACAGAATTTAATTTGATCCTCACAGCTGCCGATGGGAGTACTCCGCAGAGGACGGGCACAGTTCAGCTAGGCGTCGTTCTTCTAGATATAAATGACAATCCTCCTCAGTTCAGTCAGTCAGTGTATATGATGCAGTTGGTAGAAAACAGTCTTCGGAGTACTCTGGTCTCTAAGGTTGAAGTCAGCGATTTGGATCATGGTTCAAATGCAGAAATCACGTATTCATCCAAGCAGATGCCTAACGAAGTCCTCCGACTATTCAAGTTAAACCAATTAACAGGCGAAATCACCATTTGGAGACTGACTGATTTTGAAGAAGCAGCGATGTAAGAAGTGAAGGATTGAGGCCACCAATCCTGGGGGCCTCTCTGCACACTCTAAGGTCCTTGTGCAGGTTATCAATGTAAATGACAATCCCCCAGAGGTGACAATCACCTCTGTAACCATCTCAGTATCTGAGGACTCCCCCAACGAGACCGTGGTGGCCCTGTTCAGTGTCAGAGACCAGAACTCCGGGGACATTGGGAAAAGAATTTGCTCCATTCCCGATAATCTTCCGTTTGTTCTAAAACCAACTTTCCAGAATTATTACGAGCTAGTGACACAAAGTCCCCTGGACAGGGAGGAAGTGCCGGAATATAACATAACCATCACACCCACAGACCTAGGGCACACCAGGCAAACAGCTGAGGGGTCATCAGTGTGCAAATATAGGACATTAACGATAACCTGCCGGTGTTTAATCAGTCATCATACCTCATGTACCTGAAGGAAAACAACAATCCCAACCATCTGGTTGAAGCCGTGCGCGCTGATGACATGGATACAGAGCAGAATGCCGGAGTGAGGTACTTGATATTGCCTGGGAAGGTCGGTGACTTCCAGTTGTCTTCTTCCATCCCCGCAAACTCCGAGAACGAGAACGTGTACGTTCTGCGGTCTCTGAATCATGAGCAAAGGAGGGATTTCCAGGTTACAGTGAGAGCTGCAGATGGTAGGTCCCTGCCACTGAGCTCTGAAGTCATTGTCCGAGTTGCGATAATCGATGAAAATGACAGTGCCCCCTTCATTTTATACCCTCTGCAGAACAGCAGCTCCCCCGCTAATGACCTGGTTCCCAGATCGGCGGAGGCGGGTTACCTGGTGACAAAGGTGGTGGCTGTGGATGGAGATTCCGGTCAGAATTCTTGGCTTTCCTACCAGCTGCTCAAGGCCACAGACCCAAGTCTCTTCACTGTGGGGCTCCAAACCGGGGAAGTAGAAATCACGAGGCCAGTGACGGAACGAGACAACTTTGAACAAAAGCTTGTCATCCTGATTAGGGAAAATGGAAAGTCACCTCGCTCCACTACAACGATGGTCCATGTGCTCCTGGTAGACGGGTTCTCAGATGCCTACATGCAGATAGAGGATACTTCAAAGGATGCAGAAGCTGGAACATTGCTTTTGTATTTAGTAATTTCTTTGGCTTTAATTTCCTTTATTTTTCTTGTCTCTGTGGTGATAATTGTCGCCATGAGGAGAAATACAGCAGGAATGTGTAGGGAATTTTCTACAGCAATTCCAACTTTCCCAGTTTGGGCCAGTTTGGAGACTCGGAGTAATTCCAACCTGCTGGATGGAAAGGATCCTGTAAGAGCGGTAAGTGAGCCCTTCCACTTAGCACTTGCACTGTGGAGACAGGAATATTATGTTTGGATAATTTTATTTATCTTATGCCTCTACTAAAAGTTCAGTGTTAATAATAAAGGGATGAAACCCCTATATACATCCTTTCTCCTTCATTTTCCATAATTTATTTATTTACCTGTGATTGAAACACATTTTGGACTACATACATATATGTCTTTGTATGAATCACTAGTGTTTTTCTCTCTTGAAATACTATAGGCTGCTATTTTCAAAGGATCCTAAAAGATAAAGCACCCAACACTGCATTGATATGGTTGCACAACTCTGGCTTTTGAAAATCCCAGCCTTGGGTTTATTCTTCTTAACAGTCACCTCCTTGATTTCCAAACTCCAAGGCTGTGATATGAAAGTACTGAATACCCTAAAGGCCATAACCAAGCGAGAAAGTTACATCCTGTTTAGGTTCTGTTAACTGTCCATCAATTATAAGATACAAGTTCGTATATATCAGACAAGGGGTCACTACTTGTGTTGCTATAAATGTTAATTGTAACAAATCTGGAAATCTATAGACTTTGTATTGCTGAGATAATGATTGCATTTTTATTTATTTGTTTGTATAGAGTGAGTTGTTTTTGTTTATTAAAGAATTTTTAACAAATTAACCTAGTAATTTAAAAAAGGATTGGAAACTAGGTAACAAAGAGGAGAAGGCTATTGTACCAATAATCTAGAGACTCTTTGTACTGGCAGAGAAAACTAGTTCTGGAGTACCAGAAGATGAAGGAATGGGGGAAAACAGAATCATAGAATATTAGGGTTGGAAGAGACCTCAGGAGGTCATCTAGTCCAACCCCCTGATCAAAGCAGGGCCAACACCAACTAAACCATCCCAGCCAGGGCTTTATCAAGCCAGGCCTTAAAAAGCTTCTAAAGATGAAGATTCCACCACCTCCCTAGGTAACCCATTCCAGTGCTTCACCACCCTTCTACTGAAATAGTGTTTCCTAATATCCAACCTAGACCTCCCCCACTGCAACCTGAGACCAATGCTCTTTGTTCTGTCATCTGCTACCACTGAGAACAGCCGAGCTCCATCCTCTTTGGGACCCCCCTCGAAGGCTGCTATCAAATCCTCCCTCATTCTTCTCTTCTCCAGATTAAATAACCCCAGTTCCTTCAGCTTCTTCTCATGTTATGTGCCCCAGCCCCCTAATAATTTTTGGTGCCCTCTGCTGGACTCTCTCCAATTTGTCCACATGCTTTCTGTAGTGGGGGGATCAAAACTGGACACAATACACCAAGTGTGGCCTCACCAGTGCCGAATAGAGGGGAATAATCACTTTCCTCAGTCTGCTGGCAATGCTCCTACTGATACACCCCAATATACCTTTGGCCTTCTTGGCAACAAGGGCACGCTGCTGACTCATATCCAGCTTCTCATCCATTGTAATCCCCAGGTCCTTTTCTGCAGAACTGCTGCTTAGCCAGTTGGTCCCCAGCCTGTAGCTGTGCATGAGATTCTTCCTTCCTAAGTGCAGGACTCTGCACTTGTCCTTGTTGAACCTCATCAGACTTCTTTTGGCCCAATCCTCCAATTTGTATAGTCACTCTGGACCCTATTCCTACCCTCCAGCATATCCACCTCCATAGGCTGTGAGTTCCACACCTATATGGTGCTTGGGCACCAGCAATATTCAGAGCCAGGTCCCAGCTCTACTAAAATTTAGGGCCGGGACGCTCCCCTAGCCCCACTTGTGTCCCCCCCAAGTGTCCTATGGCCCCAACTTGCTGCCTCTGCCCCCCTGCTTGCCTTTCCCTGGCCTCAGAGCAGGGCCGGCTCTAGCCATTTCACCGCCCCAAGCACAGCGGCACGCCACGGGGGGTGCTCTGCTGCTCACTGGTCCCGCGGCTCCAGTGGACCTCCTGCAGGCGTGCCTGTGGATGCTTCCGGAGCCGTGGGATCAGCAGACCCTCCGCAGGCATGCCTGCTGGAGGTCCACTAGAGCTGCCTGCCACCCTCCTGGCAACTGGCAGAGCGCCCCCCGCGGTATGCCACCCCAAGCACGTGCTTGGCGTGCTGGGGCCTGCAGCCGGCCCTGCCTCAGAGCAGAACATCTCTTGTCTTTGTCTCCACCATGCTGCTTCCCTGCAGCAACTGCTGCTGCAGGGTCCTAGTGCCCACCCTTCCACTGCCAGGGCAGACTGACTCTGAGACTGCTCTTCCCCTTCAAAGCCTTCCCTTTTCCCGCAGGACCCTCCAGCAGCACAGCCCCACCCCACCCCTCCGCCCACAGTCACTGCTCCTGCCCCATGCTGGGCAAGGAG
Organism: Chelonoidis abingdonii; assembly: GCF_003597395.2. Lineage (NCBI taxonomy): Eukaryota > Metazoa > Chordata > Testudines > Testudinidae > Chelonoidis > Chelonoidis abingdonii. The sequence goes on along the minus strand of NC_133775.1, from coordinate 73,031,505 downwards.
GCAGCCCCATCCCTCACCCCCCAGTGAGGCTACAGTCAGGGACAACAGCAGGGGAGGAGGTGCATGCAGCACCCCCTGGCACCCACACGAGGGAGGTGAGGGAGATTTCTGGACCTAAGAGGGACCCTGGGAGCACATGCAGTGATAGTGGTGGGGGTGAGTGTGCTGTTTGGAGGGGGACTGAAAAGGAGGGCTCCTCCCCTAGACCTTGCTGCTGCCTGCAGGGAAAGAGCTAGGGGGAGTCTTCTCTGTCTCCTGTCCTGGAGCAGCCTGCCTGCATCCCAAACTCATCCCAAGCCCTGCCCCACCCCATATCCCACACTCCCAGTCAGAGCTTTCACCCCCCACTGCACCCTCACCTCTCTACCTGGGGCCCTGAGCCCCGAGCCCCTCCAGCACCCCAAACACCTCATCCCCAGCCCCAGACATAGCCCTCACCCCTACTCTAACCCTGAGCCTCTCCCACACTGCAAAACCCTCATCTTCAGCCACACCCCACTGTTGTCAGATGCTACAGGTGTGGTGCTCTGCTCTGTTCAATGTTGATATCAATCAGCTGCGTGCGTGTGTTCCCTCTGTGTGCTGTCCCAGCTCTGCACAGCTAGGTGACACAACAGACCCTGAGAGAACCCCCAATGACCACAAACTCTAGTGGAATGTTTGTAGAAATTTTAGTGGTGCCCAGAACCTGTCCCTGCCCAAACTCCACACATGCCCAAAGCTCTGGGAGGGAGTTTGGGTGAGAGAGGAGGTCTGGGGTGCAGGCCCTAGGCTGGGGAAGGGCTTGGGGTGCAGACCTGTCTACATCTCCCCCCAGCTTAATGTCATCTGTGAACTTGCTGATGATGCAATTTATCCTATCATAGGAGATTAGGGTTGGAAGGGACCTCAGAAGGTCATCTAGTCCAACCCCCTGCTCAAAGCAGGACCAATCCCCAGATAGATTTTTACCCTAGTTCCCTAAAGGGAACCCTTAAGGATTGAACTCACAACCTTGGGTTTAGTAGGTCAATGCTCAAACCACTGAGCTATCCCCCCCTGTTATCCAGATCTTTAATAAAGATGTTGAACAGACCTTCCCCTGGGGCACTCCACTTGATACTGGCTGCCAGCTAGACATCGAGCCATTGATCACTACCCGCGGAGCCAGAGCATATAGCCAGCTTTCCATCCACCTTATAATCCATTCATCCAATCCATATTTCTTTAACTTACTGGCAAGAATACCGTGGGAGACTGTATCAAAAACTTTGCTAAAGTCAAGACATCCACCACTTTCCCCATATCCACAGAGCCAGTTATCTCATCATAGAAGGCAATCAGGTTGGTCAGGCATGACTTGCCCTTGGTGAATCCTTGTTGACTGTTGCTGATCACCTTCCTCTCCTCCAAGTGCTTCAAAATGGATTCCTTGAGTACCTGCTACATGATTTTGCCAGGGACTTTTGAAGTGAGGCTGACAGATCTGTAGTTCCCCAGGTTCTCTTTCTTCCCTTTTTTAAATATGGACACTATATTTGCCTCTTTCCAATCATCCAGGACCTCACCTGATCGCCACGAATTTTCAAAGATAATGGCCAATGGCTCTACAATCGTATCAGCCAACTCCCTCAGCACCCTTGTATGCATTAGATCTGAACCCATGGACTTGTCCGCATCCAGCTTTTCTAAATAGTCCTTTATCTGTTCTTTCATTACTGTGGGCTGCTCATCTCCTCCCCATATTGTGTTGCCCAGTGCAGCAGTCTGGGAGCTGACCTTGTCTGTGAAGACCGAGGCAAAAAAAACAACATTGAGTACTTCAGCTTTTTCCACATCATCTGTCACTATGTTGCCTCCCCCATTCATTAAGGATCCCACACTTTCCCTGACCACCTTTTTGTTGCTGACATACCTGTAGAAACCCTTCTTGTTATCCTTCACATACTTTGCTAGCTACAACTCCAATCATGCCTTTGCCTTCCTGATTACACCCTTGCATGCTCTAGCAATATTTTTATATGCCTCCCTAGTCATATATGAGCTAGGCAGTGTTAGCCCATGAAGAGGGGTTTGTTGTTGCTGTTATTTAAAAACAGGGATTTTTTTTTTAAAACTGAGTCCTGAAATGAACGTGGGACCAGTGGAGTCCTCTAAGGATTGGAATGTTTCTTTCTGTATTTCAGAAAGTGGGCATTAAAATTCTGTGCATCCCATAGTTCAGAAAGTTGGGTCTTGGTAAGGCTCTAGAGAAGAGTTATAGTAGTCAGGGTAGGAGAGATGAGGGCATTAATAGAGATTTTTCAAGAAAATTGAATGAAGCAGCGTGATGTTTGAGGAGGATGGGTGAGGGGAGAATGATGATAGTAAGTTGCCAGTGCCCAGCTCTGAGATGAAGGAGAAAGAAAGTTCTAAGTCATGGATGGTACCAAAATTTAGGACCGTAAAGGCAAATAATTCTCAGAAGATTGAGGCTGACTGGAGGTTGGTCCTGTGGCCCAGAAAATTGAAAGGAATCCACTCTCCTGAATTTGTATCTGTATCTATAAAGTATTTTTTTAAATATTTGTAAATTACTATAGGGATCCATTCTTAGCATTAAAGATTAAATAAAAGGTGAGCCATCTTTCTGCTTTAGAGTGATCTCTGCTGATCTTCCTTGTGTATCCGAAATTAGTGTAAGAAATTAGGTTTATTTTGACTTCCATGAGAGAATTTTTTTCCTGATCCTTCTATGCTCTGAATAGAGATCTGCTCTTCCTACACACCTCACCAACAATGACCCGATAGCTTTTAAAAAAAGGGAATGGTCTGGCCGAAAAGGAATGCGCTTACCTCAAAAGTTCTTTAGTTGGAGCTGTTAAAATTCAAACTTGATATTAAGAGTTTTTAAAGGCTAAAGAATAAACATAGTGAGTGAAACACAATGGTCTTGTAAGAAAAGAGCTTTAAAATGTGTGTCTACAGGAGAGACTATATTTTCAAAGAAAAACCCCAGCTCAGGAGCTGAGAGCTATGTTCACAAAGTTTGATTGGGTGCAAAGGGAAGAAGATGCGAAGGGGTATGACACACAGTGACAATCTTCCTGTCACACACTACACAGAGATGACCATGGCAGTGGAACTGATCTGATTGCAGCCCCTGAGAGTCAAGGAAGAATGTGATCACCAGAGATGGATGGCAGAATTAGGGATCAGGGAGACTCAAGGAGCCCAGGATGCTGAGGAGAAAGCCCACTAGAAGCACTTAGAATGAATAGCAGCAGTCAAGACCAAAGAAGCAGCCAAGGAAAAAAAACACCAAAGATGAAAGGCCAAGAAGATGAGGAAAGGGCACACAAGAGGCTGAGGAAAGGGCACACAGGAGCCTGATGGAAGCTCAAGCGATGCAGCTCAGAGTAGTGAAGAAGCAAAAGGGGCTTTCCCATCCTTTGAGTATGCCCCCTTCCTCCCCACCCCCCAACACAAAGGAATGGGAGAAAGTCTGCATAATTTATAAAGAGGGTGACTCTCTTTATCATAAAATACCTGTCTGCTTTGGAAAGACTATATGGGATGAACAGTATTCCAGAGAATAAACCAATTTCTATTGTCTTAACCAGAATACCTGAGAAGGTGAGCTAAGACTTTAATGATATAGAGGAGAGTGATGCTAAGGTGTACAAGAAATTTAAGGAAAATTACCCCTGACACTTATCGATTGAAGAAACTTCAGAATGACTAAATATCTCACATGTTTTTGCAAGAACAGGAGCTGCTAACAGGAAGTTTTGAGAGGGAGTTCTCCAGGTGAAGGAGGAGCAAATATGGGACCCTTGTGGTAAGTGGCTGTCTGTAGTGTGTGTTTGGGGGTTACTTGCTGTGTACTGAGTTTGTGTTTCTCTGTCTGTCTGTTCACTTGTTTTTGTTTTGTTTGAAGGACCCTGTGCTGTGGCTGGTAGTTGGAAGCTGTGAGCTTCTAAACAGAGTTTGAAATCTAGACACCTCTATTCATTGGCTAAGCCTTAGTCAGGAGGTGGGGCTATCAGGAAGGCCAGGGCTTTATAAAGCAGGGAGCAAGTGAGCAGGGAGCTTTGTGACCAGGGGCTGCTAACAAGGAGTGTCAAGAGGGAGTTTGGAAGAGGAGTAGGAAGGGGCAAGGTACACTTGCCATTCTTTAAAACCTTTAAACTAAACTATAATCAAAACTTCTTGATTTAAACAAAAACCCTATCATTAACCTAAGCCGCTGTTGGAGAGAATGCAGGCAGAAGCCCAACAGCAGAGTTGGGGCTATCCTGTTTATTTCACTCAGTGAAGCATGTATGCTTACCTGTCCTGTGGGAACGTGTTGTATGTGTGCCCTCAGAGACCGTGTACAGGCTTTGGAGGCCAGGATGGCAGAACTGAAGAAGCTAAGGGAGGCAGAGAAGTATGTTGATGAGGCTTTCTGGGACACTCTAGATTTGTCCCACCTCCGGTCAGACAGCCCCTGTGTTGTTGAGGAGGATAACAGGCTCAGGGAAGTAGAACAGTCAATGGGAGCAGAGAGAAACCTTCCCATAGTTGGGACCCTCCTTCCAGATGATGTAGGGGTATCCTCTCACACTGAGGTTACCTCTCCAGGGGAGGGAACTCCAATCATTAGGAAAAGGCAGGTGTTAGTAATGGGAGATTTTGATCATTAGAAACATAGATGGCCGGGTTTGTTATGACTGGGAGAACTGTATGGTGACTTGCCTGCCTGGTGCGAAGGTTGTGGATCTCTCGAGGCATGTAGATAGACTTATGTGTGGTGCTGGGGAGGAGCCAGTGCCTGTGGTAAATGTAGGTACCAGTGACATAGGGAAGGGTAGGAGAGAGGTCCTGGAGGCCAAATTTAGGCTGCTAGGAAAGAGACTGAAATCCAGGACCTCTATGGTGGCATTCTCAGAAATGCTTCCAGTTCTGCATACAGGTCCAGGTAAGCAGGCAGAGCTTCAGAGTCTCAATGTGTGGATGAGACAATGGTGTAGAGAGGAAGGATTTAGGTTTATTAGGAACTGGGGAAACTTTTGAGATGGGGGAGCCTATGCAGGAAAGATAGACTCCACTTAGACCAAAGTGGGTCCAGACTTCTGGCACTTAACATTAAAAAGGTTGCAGAGCAGTTTTTAAACTAAGAGATGGGGAAAAGCTGATTGCTGCAGAGGAGCACATGGATCGGACAGAGACTTCTCTTAGAGGAGAGTCTCTTGATCGAGATTCTCTAGGAGGGGTGGAAGGAGGAGACGATGAAAGAGGATAAAGTAGGGTCAGAGCAGATGAGAAACATTAACATAAAAAAGAATCTGACACATCAGAAAAGGGCAGATAAATAAACAGTGATAAGTTTTTAAAGTGCTTGTATACAAATGCTAGAAGTCTAAATAATAAGATGGGTGAACTAGAGTGCCTCATGTTAAAGGAGGATATTGATATAGTAGGCATCACAGAAACCTGGTGGAGTGAGGACAACCAATGGGACACAATCATTCCAGGGTACAAAATATATCGGAAGGACAGAACAGGTCATGCGGGAGTGGGGACTGGCACTATATGTAAAAGAAAATGTAGAATCAAATGAAGTAAAAATCTGAAATGAATACTTGTGGTCCATAGAATCTCTATGGATAGTAATTCCATGCCCTTATAAGAATATAACAGTAGGGATCTATTATCGACCACCTGACCAGGACAGGGATAGTGATGATGAAATGCTAAGGGAGGTTAGAGAGGCTATCAAAATAAAGAACTCAATAATAGTGGGGGATTTCAGTTATCCCCATACTGACTGGGTACATGTCACCTCAGGACAAAATGCAGAGACAAAATTTCTCAATTACTTTAAACGTCTGCTTCTTGGAGCAGCTGCTACAGGAACCCACAAGGGGAAAGACAATTCCTGATTTACTCCTGAGTGAAGCGCAGGATCTGGTCCAAGAAGTAACTATGACAGGACCTTTTGGAAATAGTGACCATAATATAATATTTAACATTCCTGTGGTGGGAAGAACACCTCAACAGCCCAACACTGTGACATTTAATTTCAGAAAGGGGAACTATGAAAAAATGAGAAGGTTAGTTAAACAGAAATTAAAAAGTACAGTGACTAGAGTGAAATCCCTGCAAGCTGCATGGACACTTTTCAAAGACACCAAATAGAAGCCCAACTTAAATGTATACCCCCAAATTAAAAAAATAAAAGTAAAAGAACTAAAAAAGAGCCACCGTACCTTAACAACCATGTAGAGGAGGCAGTAAGAGATAAAAAGGCATCTTTTGAAAAGTGGAAGTCAAATCCTACTGAGGTAAATGGAAAGGAGCACGAACACTGCCAAATTAAGTGTAAAAAATGTAATAAGAAAAGCCAAAAACGAGTTTGAAGAACAGCTAGCTAAAAACTCAAAAGGTCATAACAAAATGTTTTTTAAGTACATCAGAAGCAGGAAGCCTGCTAAACAAACAGTGGGGCTCCTGGATGACTGAGATACAAAAGGAGCACTTAAAGATGATAAAGTCATTACAGAGAAACTGAGGGCACGTTTATACTACTCGCCGGATCGGTGGGCAGTATTTGATATATTGGGGATTGATTTATCTTGACTCATCTGGACGCGATAAATCAATACGCTAATCGATGCCCGTACTCCACTTCAGCAGGAGGAGTAAGCGGAGTTGATGAGGGAGCCACGACAGTCAACTCACCACCATGAGGATGGCCAGGTAAGTCAAACTAAGATACTTGCGTATCTTAGTTCGAACCCCCCATTAGTGTAGCCCAAGCCTAAATGAATTCTTTCCTTCAGTCTTCACGGCTGAGGATGTTAGTGAGATTCCCAAACCTGAACCATACTTTGTAGGTGACAAATCTGAGGAATTGTCACAGATTGAAATGTCACTAGAGGAGGTTCTGGAATTAATTGATAAACTTAACAGTAACAAGTCACCAGGATCAGATGGCATTCACCCAAGAGTTCTGAAAGAACTCAAATGTGAAATTGTGGAACTATTAACTGTGGTTTGTAACCTGTCCTTTAAATCAGCTTCTGTACCCAATGACTGGAATATAGCTAATGTAATGGCCAATATTTAAAAAGGGCTCTAGAGGTGATCCTGGCAATTACAGACCAGTAATGTTAACGTCCGTACTGGGCAAATTAGTTGAAACAATAGTAAAATAAAATTGTCAGACACATAGAAGAACATAATTGTTGGGCAAAAGTCAACATGGTTTCTGTAAAGGAAAATCATGTCTTACTAATCTATTAGAGTTCTTTGAAGGGGTCAACAAACATGTGGACAAGGGGGATCCAGTGGACATAGTGTACTTAGATTTCAGAAAGCCTTTGACAAGGTCCCTCACCAAAAGGCTCTTACGTAAATTAAGTTGTCATGGGATAAAAGGGAAGATCCTTTCATGGATTGAGAACTGGTTAAAAGACAGGGAAAAAGGATAGGAATAAATGGTAAATTTTCAGAATGGAGAGGTACAGTAACTATAAGTAGGTGTTCCCACAAAGGGTCAGTCCTAGGACCAATCCTATTCAACTTATTCATAAATGATCTGGAGAAAGGGGTAAACAGTGAGTGGCAAAGTTTGCAGATGATACTAAACTGCTCAAGATAGTTAAGACCAAAAAGCAGACTGTGAAGAACTTCAAAAAGATCTCACAAAACTAAGTGATTGGGCAACAAAATGGCAAATGAAATTTAATGTGGATAAATGTAAAGTAATGCACATTGGAAAAAATAATCCCAACATATACATACAATATGATGGGGGCTAATTTAGCTACAATGAATCAGGAAAAAGATCTTGGAGTCATCATGGATAGTTCTCTGAAGATGTCCACGCAGTAGGTGCAGAGGCAGTCAAAAAAGCAAACAGGATGTTAGGAATCATTAAAAAAGGGATAGAGAATAAGATGGAGATTATATCTTATTGCCCTTTATATAAATCCATGGTATGCCCACATCTTGAATACTGCGTACAGATGTGGTCTCCTCATCTCAAAAAAGATATACTGGCATTAGAAAAGGTTCAGAGAAGGGCAACTAAAATGATTAGGGTTTGGAATGGGTCCCATATGAGGAGAGATTAAAGAGGCTAGGACTTTTCATCTTGGAAAAGAGGAGACTAAGGGGGATATGATAGAGGTATATAAAATCATGAGTGGTGTGGAAGAAAGTGAATAAGGAAAAGTTATTTAATGATGTCCCTAGCCTCTGTTTGTCAGAGGGTGGAGATGGATGGCAGGAGAGAGATCACTTGATCATTACCTGTTAGATTCACTCCCTCTGGGGCACCTGGCATTGGTCACTGTCGGTAGACAGGATTCTGGTCTGAATGGACCTTTGGTCTGATCCAGTATGGCGTTTCTTATGTTCTTATGTTGAATATGTACCTGAAAGATGTAATTTTATGAGAAAATGGAGAATGGAAGTGCGGGCTGAAGGTAATTATGGAAAACTGATCTGATGGCCCAGGAGCAAATGTTATGGATAGTTACAGATGACGTAAAGGCAGCCATCTGTGACAGAAAACAAAACCCTCCACCATTTTTGAGGCTGCAGAAATTGCTGAAGAATATGTTGAATCGAGGGCTCATCAGAGGCACAAATCCCAGGGGAATTAAAATCCCCATGACATCCTGGTGAAGAAGGGATTGAAAATAAACCTAACCCCAACTTTGATTAAAAAAAAGCCTCTAGAGTCAAGGGTTTAAAATCCCCTACCAAAAGGGAAGACAAGTATTCTGTCATCACTATGGGGCTCCAGCCAGATAAAACCAAAATGCCTGAGGCTCAAGGGAACCCCATGATCTGTGCCCAGCACCTCAGTGAATACCACCACCATTGCTTCAGAGGTAGTTATGGAGCAAGAGGAAATCCTAGCGAACTATATTAGGACTGGATCTTGGGAGGGTAGTGAAGAATTTATTAAAAATGCAAAGGTAAATGGCATAGATTGTTAGGGCTGGAGGGACACAGCAGCCCAAGTCACTTTGATCAGGGAAAGTTTGGTGAGGTGAGGGAGACAGAATTCCTGGTAAACACTTAAATGTATTAGCTTTGGCCAAATTCCCCTAGTTTTGCAGCACTTCATAGATTTTAGAATGGCAAATGCCATCACTTAACTCTGCTCCTTACTGGATCTATCGGGGAGTAAAAAGTACATCAATAATCTGAATTTAATTTAAGGGTATAGGCCAGAGGTGGGCAAACTACAGCCGGGGGGCCTCATCCAGCCCTACAGACATTTTAATGCAGTCCTCGAGGTCCCAATGGGGAGCAGGGTACTGGGTTTGCCCCACTCTGCTCAGCTTCCAGAAGCAGCAGCATGCCCCACTCCAGCTCCTACGCATAGGGGCAGCTAGGGGGCTCTGCACATTGTCCCTAGTGCTGCCCCCACAGGTCCCATTGGCCAGGAACCGCACCCAATGGGGTGGCGCTTGCAGACAGGGCAGTGCACAGAGCTGCCTGGCCACGTCGGAACCGGAGGAGGGACATGCCACTGCTTCTGGGAGCTGCTTGAAGTAAGCGCCACCAGGAGCCTGCACCCCTAACCCCGTCCTGTGCTCCAACCTCCTGCCCCAGCCCTGATCCCCCTCCCACCAGTCAAACCTCTCAATCCCTGCCTGGAGCACCCTCCTGCACTCCCAANCAGTCTGGGCTCCCTGCCGCTGCCGCTGGCCCCACTCAGCCTCCTGCCGGCCTGGGGTTCTGTTCACTCTGCCAACTGTGCACTGAGCAGGGACGGCGGCCAGGACCCCAGCTGGCAGCAGCGTGCCAGGCAAAATCGGCTTGCATGCCAAACGTGGCACGCGTACCATAGGTCGCCGACCCCTGTTGTACAGTGGCCCCTCCCTCCACCCATGCACCAAGGAACATCCCTGCACCCAGAACTCCCCACTGAGTCCCCCCTCCATCCAAACTCCAACCCTCACAAACCTCATCTCCCTAAATCGGGAGCTCCCCACACCCAGAACCCGCCCCCCACTGCATCCCAACTCCCTGTCTCAGTCCAGAGCCTCCTACTGCACCCTGAACTCTTCATTTCTGGTCCCACCCCAGAGCCTGCACCCCAAGCCGCAGCCCTCACCCTATCCCGCACCCCAACCACCAATTTTGTGAGCATTCATGGCCCACCATACAATTTCCATATCCAGATATGGCCTTCAGGCCAAAAAGTTTGTGCATCCCTGGCATAGGCAAATTCCCTTTTAGATGCTGATGTCCAGGAAAAGTCAGCTTTCATAGTGGAATCTGGTCTATATGGATGTGGGGGCTACATTTCAAAGGCTAATCAAAGAATTGCTGCAAAACTAGGGGACTATTGCTCCTTCCTTTCCCCTGACACCATTCCCCCGTATTTAGTACCGAAGCTGACACTTCATTCTCGTAATTGAGAAAGTTACCAGAAGCTGTATCTAAGAGTAGAATCATATTTTCAAGTATCTGTGCCACATACTCAGAAAGGAAGATATTTTCATAGCATCTCTGTGGCTCCCTCAATCATATTATTGCAAGAAGAACTGAAATAAATGTAGATATAGTTAAGTGGAAAAATCAAAGTAATAACGTTATCCAATGAAAACAATTTAATAGAATCAATTATTTTAGTGGCGACGCTGTTGACCATAGACCAGCACATCCTTTAGCCATATGAATTAGGAAGCAATATTCACGCTAAGCCAAAGGAAAAAACATCTTAGCTGTTCTGGAGGAATAGCTGAATATGGTGTAGGAATGTTTTAAATGCATCCAGGGAGAGCAATTAATAGCCTAATTACTCGCAATTAAGGTACAATATTGGACGCCAAGAAAATGGCTAGAAAGCACCGTGGTTGCTTTAAAAAAGACTCTTGTGTTTTGTTGAAGTAAAACGGCGCGTTAGGTATCAAGCGGATCCATGAAAAAGCAGGTAGACTAGTTTATTCTCTAGCTGTGTGTGTGCTGGGCGTGATCCGAAACAATTTCGTGTCTTTAGCTGTGGACATAGAAAGCGACTCCTTTGTCACCAATATTGCGAAGGAATTAGGGGCTGCTGTTAGCCAGCTGTCCGCTCTTAAATTAAGGTCCGCATTGTTTCTGAAGGAATCATTCAGCTGCATCTAAACACCCGGGATATGCCAATAAAAGACAAATTGGACCGAGAGAAAATCTGCCCGGAAAGTGAGATCTGTAAAATATTCTTGGAAACCCCATTGTCTCCAGTCCAAGCGTACGTGATGGAGGTATCTCACATAAACGATCATTTCCCTCTGTTCCGTTCCCCGAAAGTGCAATGCTTGTACAGATGCCAGAAACCACATCCGTCGGGTCCGACTTTCCTCTGGACAGTCCCCAGAATTTAGCTGTGGGAGGGAATAGCCTCCAGATCTACACGCTGAGCTCCGGTGAGCTTTTCTCCTTAGCTTTCAGGGTTAACGAGGGTGGCTTTACATGCTCAGAGCTGGTACTACAGAAGCACTTAGACCGGGAGGAGAAGCAGGAGATTAGTTTAACTGCAACCAATGGGGATTCTCCACCCAGATCTGGCACAGGCCAGGTTTGCGTTATATTCCGGGATAGCAACGATAACATCCTTGTCTTTACTCGCGCGATTACTAAACTCGTCTTCCGGAAAACAGCCCCATTGACCAGCAAATCAAAAAAGATCGGGTATTTCAGCTACACTCTGCCACAGGAGCAAGACGAATCTGCGGAAGGGTGGATTTTGAGAAAGCTAAAAGTTACCAGATGGAGCGTAGCGCCACAGACTAGGGGGTCTGTTTGCTTACGGCAAAGTCCTCGTGGAGGTTCTGAATGTGAATGACAACCCGCCGGAGATAGCATTCACATCCTTCACCAGCCCTATCCCCGAGGAGTCCCCCCAAGGACAGTGGTGGCCCTGTCAGTGTCAGAGACGCTGATTCCATGGACGAGGGGAATTTTGCTGAAGGTCCTGCTTTCAATAATTACGATGAGCCGCGGACCGCAATGGCTTTGGACCGGGAGAGAACATCGGAATATAAATACAGCCATGTCTGTTATGGACTCAGGGACGCCCAGCCTAACCACTCACATATCGGAGGACATCGTCTCCACGCAGACATCGGACATTTAATGACGATTCTCTAGAATTTAACCACATATCCTACACTATATACTTGAAGGAAAACATCGCCCCAGCTGTACTGATTGGCAATGTAAATGCTGTTGATTTAGATTCAAAGCGGATGGCCAAAATGAAATATTCCTTAGTGCAGAGTCTGCCTTGTATCTCCATAAATTTTGAAAATAATAATATATATGTTCTCAGAACCCTGGAGAAGAGGTAAAAAGGTAAGAGATTGCCAGGTTGCAGGAAGAGTGGGGGGTGGCAGCTCTGAAGTCCATGAGGAGCTGAAGTCGCCATCTGAGTTGTTACAATTAATAAAAATGACAAAGCCCTGTGCATTTTATACCGTCTGCAGAAAAGCACCTCCACCCTGGTTCTGAGAGCAACGGAGGCGAGTTACGTTGTGGCTAAGGTGGCGACATTGATTCTGGTCAGAATTTTTGGCTTTCCTACGGACTGATGAAGGTCACAGACCCGGATCACTGTCGGACTCAAAATGGAGAAGTAAAGACCGACAGACCAATTATGGACAGAGATCACGTTAAACCAAAATTATTTGTTGTCTAAACAATGGACACCAGCCCTAATCCAGTGCTGCTACGCTAAACATACTGCTAGTGGATGAGTTTTCAGATGCGCATATACCTGTGTAGGTACGTAAGAGGAGCCGCTTGGCATATTAAATATAAATATATACTTAGATTGAAATTGGCTTCGCCAGAACTACATATCTGATGGCTGATCAACAGTGAGTTCAGGTTTATCAGGCCTTAGTTTCCTAGTTTTCCTGTTAAGGACCCAAATAAAGAAGGGACTTCAGTGGGTACCCAAGAAATCGCTAACTTCGCGGAAGAAACAGAAGCAACGGGACACATGAGATAATTGCATTGAGGTGTTTTATGGTATTTACCTGTGGAGAATAAACGTTCTGGGATGTCAGAGAAGAAAGGATGTGGAAGAATCAGAATCTATTTTATTTCTCTGTTAATTTATAATTCTCTCTCGTATAATGGGAAATAACCTGGGTTAAGACTTTTCTAACTGTGAAATATTATAATCACAAATTGTACTTAAAAGAGAAATCTTTGCCATGCAGAGAGTAACTACACGCAATAAGTTTACACTGCAAAACGAGGGATGTCTTATTTTAGTTGAGCCACGAAGTGGCGATATTGCCAAAGACGGTGCTGAAAATGTAGCTTTTCAGACTCCATCAGCCCTCGGTGGAAGCTGCATCTGAATCCAGACAACAACGGCTCTGCGCCGGGAACGAGTGACAAAGGATTACAGGGAAAGGGCGGCTGGAACAATTACAAATTTAGTCAACATTGAAGGACAAATCGTTTTCCCTCTAGCACAACATATGAATGGCTGCAGCAGCTTTGCAGAAAGGCCTGTGTTTCAGATCTGACCCGGGAATGGCTGGCGGAATGGAGAATCACTCCAGGAAAAGGCAAGTTCTGTCTTTCTTTCTATGTCTGTGTGTGTCCTTGGGGGCGTGTGAGACAATACGTTATTCTGTACCCGAAGAGAAGAAAAGCGGGTCCCTAGTTGCTAATATTGCAAAGGATTTGAAACTGGATGTAGGGAAATTGTCTGGTCGCAGTGCCCGGCTGGTTTCTAAAAGCAGCAAGCAATATTTTGAGCTGAACACAAGCTCCGGGGATGTGATAATAAAGGAGAAAATAGATCGTGAGGATCTGTGCGGACAGAGGGACCCGTGTTTGCTGCAATTCGAAATTGTGTTGGAAAATCCACTGCAACTGTACCGAATAGAGGTACAGATCGAAGATGTAAATGACAATTCCCCTAATTTCTCTAAAAATGAATTCGTTTTAAAAATGCCTGAACAGATCCCCATAAACACCCGCTTCCCCTTGGAAGGAGCCCAAGATTCAGACATAGGAACAAATGGCATCCAGAGCTACGTAATAAACCCCAATGAGCATTTCCGTCTGCTTGTACAAACCCTGGACACTGACGGCAGTAAATACGCGGAGTTGGTGCTAGAGAAACAATTAGATCGGGAGGAGCAGGCGCAGCTGATGCTGATTCTCACAGCCGCCGATGGGGGCCTGCCACAGAGAACCGGAACAGCCCAAATACGCGTTAATGTGCTGGACAACAACGATAACTTCCCGCAGTTTAGTCAGTCGGTGTACAAGGTGCAGTTAATGGAAAATAGTCCTAAAGGTACTTTGGTCACTAAGGTTGAAGCCAGTGATTTGGATCAAGGTTCAAATGCAGAAATCACCTATTCATTCCGGCAGGTGCCTGACAGAGTCCTCAAGCTATTCAAATTAAATCAATTATCCGGAGAAATCACTGTTTGGGGGATAATTGACTATGAAGAAAGAAGCAATTATGAGATGAACATCCAAGCCACGGATGGCGGCGGTTTTTCTGCGCACTGCAAAGTCCTAATACAAATCAAGGACATGAATGACAACGCCCCGGAAGTGACGCTGACATCCCTCACCAGCACCATACCCGAGGACTCGTCCCCGGAGACAGTGGTGGCCCTGTTCAGTGTGAGCGACCGAGACTCCGGGGACAATGGCAGAACGCTCTGCTCCATTCAGGACAATGTCCCATTTGCTTTAAAATCGACTGTAAAGAATTATTACGAGCTTGTTACACAAAAGCCCCTGGACCGAGAGAAAGTGCCTGAGTATAACATAACCATCACAGCCACAGACCGGGGCACTCCGAGGCTCACCTCCGGTCCGTGAGGGTCATCCGAGTTCAGCTATCGGATATTAATGACACCCCTGTATTTAATGAAAGTTCATACGTCATGTACCTGAAGGAGAACAACCCCGGCCTGCTGATTGGAACTGTCCGTGCTGCTGACCTAGACACGGAGCAGAATGCCAAAGTGATGTATTTCGGCATTGCCTGGCAGCATCGGTGACCTCCCCTTCTCCCTCCCATCTCCATAAACTACTCGGAGAACGGGAAGGTGTACGCGCTGCAGTCTCTGGATTATGAGCAAAGGAGGGATTCCAGGTTACAGTGAGAGCTGCAGATGGCGGGTCCCGCCACTGAGCTCTGAAGTCATTGTCCGAGTTGTGATCATTGACGAAAATGACAACGCCCCCTTCATTTTTATACCCTCTGCAGAACAGCAGCTCCCGCTAATGACCTGGTTCCCAGATCGGGAGGGCGGGTTACCTGGTGAGAAGGGTGGTGGCTGAGTGATGGAGATTCTCGGTCAAATTTGGCTTCCTAAGCTCACGCTCAAGGGCCACAGACCCACAGTCTCTCTTCACTGTGGGGCTCCAAACGGGGAAGTGAAAAACCCACTGCAGGCTGCATATAATGACCCGAGATCTCTGTGCAAACCTGAATCGTCTGGTTAGAGACAACGGATGAGCCGCCCAGATCGACAACACCTCGACGCTAATGTGCTTCCTGGTGGATGGGTTCGAGATACTGCCTGACATGCATACCTAGGATGTAACCAGCAAGAGGAGCAGCAGCAGGAACGTTAATCCCCTGTATCTAGTTGATTCATTTGGTTCATTCATCTTCCCTTTTCGGTTTTCTGTGGTACAATTGTCTCAGCCGAGCCTGTATCAAACAAGGCATGTGCCCGGGAGAATTCTTTCGTATGTTCCACACTGGGCGAGTCCGTCCCGTCTGGTCGGTCGGTTTGAGCTTCTTCATGTTCAGGTGTACTTATGAGTGAAGTACGTGATCATGCCCCTGATCTTGACATCCCCACAAATCGTGCAGAGACGAGCGCACTGGGACTCTGCTCATCTATTGTTATGAGGTTTGCTGACAACTGTGGTCTGAGTACAGCCGTGTAACTCTTAAACTTTCTCACGCGCCCCGGAGCTAGATCTATACGTCTCTTCTCCGATGGACACCAGCAGGTGTGCAGGAGGGTCGTTTTTGACTCTCAGATTAACTCTGAGCTAAAGGAGGAGAAGAGAATCGATGAGAGAGGTGAGTGCTTATTTCACTCCATTACATCATTCCTTGCTTGAATAGCTTGTTGGGCTAGCTCCTCTGAAAATACTACAACTACTTCATATGTCAGAGAATTTAATTTTCCGTATGGAACTTTTTTTCTGTAGTTTAATTGTTCATCTTCTACAACTTGCAGCACGTTCAAGTAA
>NC_133775.1:72997888-73013626 GCF_003597395.2 Chelonoidis abingdonii | reverse complement strand
GGGGACTGTGGGATAGCTGGAGTCCTCAGTCCCCCCTCCCTTCTTCCATGAACATCCATTTGATTCTTTGGCTTTCCGTTAGGCTTGTCACACAGCACTGTGCTGTGGACTCTGTATCACACCCTGGAGATTTTTTTCAAATGCTTTGGCATTTCTTCTTCTGTAACGGAGCTCTGATAGAACAGATTTGTCTCTCCATACAGCGATCAGATCCAGTATCTCCCGCACGGTCCATGCTGGAGCTCTTTTTGGATTTGGGATAGCATCGCCACCTGTGCTGATCAGAGCTCCACGCTGAGCAAACAGGAAATGCAATTCAAAAGTTTGTGGGGCTTTTCCTGTCTACCTGGCCAGTACATCCGAGTTCAGATTGCTTTCCAGAGCGGTCACAGTGGTGCACTGTGGGATACCGCCCGGAGGCCAATATCGTGGATTTGTGGCCACACTAACCCTAATCCGACATGGCAATACTGATTTCAGCGCTACTCCTCTGTTGGGGAGGAGTACAGAAACCGGTTTTAAGAGTCCTTTATATCTATATAAAGGGCTTTCTTGTATGGACGGTGCAGGGTTAAATCAGTTTAACGCTGCTAAAATCGGTTTAAATGCATAGTGTAGACCAGGCCACAGAGATCAGGGAAACAAAGTAAAATAGCTCTGTCTAAAGAAAGGTAAATTGTGCTTTATTTGTCCATCAAACCGATTGCAATGGGAGTAGCCAGCAGTGGCCGCGGTTTCACGGTGGGAGGAAGAGGCAATGTTTATTTAAATCCTATGAAATCACCGTCATTTACAGCTTCTGCAGTTTATGGACCCATAGCAATCAACACTGATATGAAAGACCCCTATTACATGCATACCAGTGATGGCAGCTGATGGCATCAGTATAGTTGCAGACAGCAAGTCATTGTCCAAGTTATTATTTGATTAGAATGACGACGGCCCCTTCATTTTACACCGTCTTTAGAACAGCCGCCCCCTTAAAGACCTAGTTCGCACAGCAACGGGGGCAACTTACTTTGTCACTAAGGTACATGAAGATTCTGGTCAGAATCCATGGCTTTCCTAGGAAGTGCTTAAAGTTACATACCCAGGTCCCTTGACTGTCGGACTCCAAAATGGAGAAGGAAAGACCGAGAGATCAATTACGGAGCAAGACCACATTAAGCCAAAATTAGTTACCGTTGTTAAAGACAAGGGACACATACCTTGCTCCGCTGCTGCGACGCCAAATATACTGCTAGTGGATGTGTTTTCATATGTGCCTATGAGAGTTAATTACTCAGTGACGTAATACGGAAGAGGAGCAGGATGGTATGTTAAATATATAGTTAGTGATGCGTTTCGCTTCAACTTCATTTCCTTTTCTTGTTTCTGCTGTGGTTTGTATTGCCATAAAATACATAAGACAAGAAAATCAGTAGAAAGATACATGTCTGCTTCTTCCAGTTGCCACGGGAGACCCATTTTATTGTATAATTGTGTAGAAGCTAGAACTGGATCCCTTCCCCAGAGCTACATATGTGATATTTGCTTAACCACCGGGTCCATCACCCATTAGATCGTTTCTTAAGCCGCAGGTTTCTTGTTTTCCTGATTAGCACCATACTAGGCGAGAGAATCATGAGACTTCAGTGGATTTTCAGGTAACCTCGTGGACATAAGAGAAGTGATGACACAGGTGAGCGAATTGCATTGACTTGTTTTACGTATTTAGCTATGGAAAATAAAAGTGCTGGGATATGAGAGAGGGAAACAGATTGTGGAAGTATCACAAGTCGGATTATTTTTCTAATACTTTATAACTATTTCTCGTTTAATGGGAAATAACCTCAGTTAACTACGTCCTTACTTTGAAATATTTGAAACGCAATCTGTACATAAGAAAGAGAAAACTTTACTGTGCAGATAATAGTTGGGCACAGTAAATTAACAATTTGAGATGTATTGTTCTAGCCTCTCCCATTTAATAACCGGTTCCCAGATCGGCGATGGCGGGCCACCTTGTGACAAGGTGGTGGCTGTAGTTGAAGATTCTGCTCAGAATTCTTGTCGTTCCAACCAGCTGCTGAAGGCCACGGACCCAGGTCTCTTCACTGTCGAACTCCAAAATGGAAAAGGAAAAACCACGATGCCAATTACGGAGCGAGACTCCTTTAAGTAAAAACTAGATATCATAGTTAAAGACAATATACACCTGCTGCCCCAGCTTGCCACTGCGACGCTAAATATACTGCTAGTGGATGGGTTTTCAGATGTGTATCTGAAATTCAGCGACATAACTGCGAAAGAGGAACATGATGAGATATTAAATATATACTTAATCATTTCTTTGGCGTCAGTTTCATTTTTCTCTTCTTCCTGCTGTGGCCTGTATTGCCATAAAAATACATAAGACTAGAAAGGAGAAAGATACATGTCTGCTTGTAGATGACAAGACTCTATTGCTTCCCCAGAATTATGTATATTATGCTTGCTTCACCACTAGGTCGATCACTACTTAGCTATAGTTTTTTAGGCCTCAGTTTCGTAGATTTCCTGTTGAGCGCCATACTAGGCACGGGCATCATAGGATTTAGGGAGTCCTGAAATATCTCTAAGCTAGTGGACCGAAAGAGAAGCAGTGACACAGGGAAGCGAATTGTAGTAACTTATTTACTTAGCTAGCTGTGAAGAATAAAAGTATTGGATTGTCAGAGAAGAAAATGTGTTGTGGAAAGATAATTCAATGATTATTATATAATTTTGCAACTCTCCACCTCCTCTAATCGGTAATAATCTCCCTTAACATCTCACAGTTGTTACAGTGAGATGTTATAAACACAATTTGTACATTAAAGATAAATCTTTGCTATGCAGATAGTAACTGTACATAATAAATTTACAATCTAAATATCATAGAATGCCTTATTTTAGTTGAGCCACGAGGTGGCAATATTGGCAAAGATGGTGCTGAAAACAAGTGAAAGCTGCGCTCCAAAAGCCAATGGGTCTGCGCCGAGAACGGGTGACAAAGGATTACAGGGAAAAGGTGGCTGAATAATTACAATTAAAGTCAACATTGAAGGACAAATCGTTTTCCCTCTAGCACAACATATGAATGGCTGCAGCAGCTTTGCAGAGAGGCCTGTGTTTCAAATCTCACCCGGGAATGGCTGGCAGAATGGAGAATCGCTCCAGGAAAAGGCAAGTTCTGTCTTTCTTTCTATGTCTGTATGTGTCCTTGGGGGCGTGTGAGACAATACGTTATTCTGTACCCGAAGAGAAGAAAAGCGGGTCCCTAGTTGTTAATATTGCAAAGGATTTGAAACTGGATGCAGAGAAATTGTCAGGTCGCAGTGCCCGGCTGGTTTCTAAAAGCAGCAGGCAATATTTTGAGCTGAACACAAGCTCCGGGGATGTGATAATAAAGGAAAAAATAGACCGCGAGGATCTGTGCGGAGAGAGCGACCCGTGTTTGCTGCAATTCGAAATTGTGTTGGAAAATCCATTGCAGCTGTACAGAATAGAAGTGCTGATAGATGATGTGAATGACAATTCCCCTAAATTCTCTAAAAATGAATTCCCTTTGGAGCTGCCTGAACTGCTCCCCGTAAATAGCCGCTTCCCCTTGGAAAGGGCCCAAGATTCAGATATAGGAACAAACGGCATCCAGAGTTACGCAATCAGCTCCAATGAACACTTCAGCCTGGATGTGCATTCCCAGGGGGACGGCAGTAAATACGCGGAGCTGGTATTAGAGAAACAATTAGATCGGGAGGAGCAGGCGCAGTTGATGCTGATTCTCACAGCTGCGGATGGGGGCCTGCCACAGAGAACCGGAACAGCCCAAATACGCGTTAATGTGCTGGACAACAACGATAACTTCCCGCAGTTTAGTCAGTCGGTGTACAAGGTGCAGTTAATGGAAAATAGTCCGAGGGACACTTTGGTCACTAAGGTTGAAGCCAGTGATTTGGATCAAGGTTCAAATGCAGAAATCACCTATTCATTCCGGCAGGTGCCTGACAGAGTCCTCAAGCTATTCAAATTAAATCAATTATCCGGAGAAATCACTGTTTGGGGGATAATTGACTATGAAGAAAGAAGCAATTATGAGATGAACATCCAAGCCACGGATGGCGGCGGTTTTTCTGCGCACTGCAAAGTCCTAATACAAATCAAGGACATGAATGACAACGCCCCGGAAGTGACGCTGACATCCCTCACCAGCACCATACCCGAGGACTCGTCCCCGGAGACAGTGGTGGCCCTGTTCAGTGTGAGCGACCGAGACTCCGGGGACAATGGCAGAACGCTCTGCTCCATTCAGGACAATGTCCCATTTGCTTTAAAATCGACTGTAAAGAATTATTACGAGCTTGTTACACAAAAGCCCCTGGACCGAGAGAAAGTGCCTGAGTATAACATAACCATCACAGCCACAGACCGGGGCACTCCGAGGCTCACCTCCGTGAGGGTCATCCGAGTTCAGCTATCGGATATTAATGACAACCCCCCTGTATTTAATGAAAGTTCATACGTCATGTACCTGAAGGAGAACAACCCCCCGGGCCTGTTGATTGGAACTGTCCGTGCTGCTGACCTAGACACAGAGCAGAATGCCAAAGTGACGTATTCGGCATTGCCTGGCAACATCGGTGACCTCCCCTTCTCCTCCTCCATCTCCATAAACTCGGAGAACGGGAAGGTGTACGCGCTGCAGTCTCTGGATTATGAGCAAAGGAGGGATTTCCAGGTTACAGTGAGAGCTGCAGATGGCGGGCCCCCGCCACTGAGCTCTGAAGTCATTGTCCGAGTTGTGATCATTGACGAAAATGACAACGCCCCCTTCATTTTATACCCTCTGCAGAACAGCAGCTCCCCCGCTAATGACCTGGTTCCCAGATCGGCGGAGGCGGGTTCCCTGGTGACGAAGGTGGTGGCTGTGGATGGAGATTCCGGTCAGAATTCTTGGCTTTCCTACCAGCTGCTCAAGGCCACAGACCCAAGTCTCTTCACTGTGGGGCTCCAAACCGGGGAAGTGAAAACCAGCAGGCCTATAACGAGCCCGGACTCTGTGAAACAGAAACTTATCGTCCTGGTTAGAGACAACGGAGAGCCGCCCAGATCCACCACCTCGACGCTTAATGTGCTTCTGGTGGATGGGTTTTCAGACGCTTACATGCAGTTACTGGATGTACCACAAGAGGAGGAGCAGCAGGACACGTTAACCCTGTATCTAGTCATTTCTTTGTCTTTCATTTCATTCCTTTTTCTGGTTTCTGTGGTAACGATTATCTCGGTCCGGCTGTACAAAACAAGGCAGTGCCGAGATCAGTATGTTCCATCGTCCAGGAACTTTTATAGTGACCGCAACTTCCCCACAAATCCTGCGGAGACGAGCGGCACTGGGACTCTGCCTCAATCTTATTGTTATGAGGTTTGCTTGACAACTGGGTCTGGTGCCAGCGAATTTAAATTTCTCAGGCCGCTGGTACCATCTCTCCCCGTTGACCCCAGCGTTGCAGGAGGGTCCGTTTTTGACTCTCAGATTAACTCTCTGCTAAACGAGGAGAAAGAATCGGAGAGAGAAGTGAGTGCTTATTTCACCCCATTTGCAGCAATACCTTGCTTGAATATATTTGTTTCTACTGCTATGAAAATTACTTTTATTATTTCCATAAATGGCTAGAGTTGTTTTTCTTAGGGACCCTTTTCTGTAGTTGATTCATTTTTTGCCACTTGTATGATGTTCAGGCTAAGATATTTGTACTTAATTCCTTTTTATATGTTATGTTCTTTTTGTCGCTAAAAGGCCATTCGTCAAAATGTGATATTGGTCTCTGTGCAGACTCTCTGAGCTCTGCAAAGAAAGATTGAAGATTGACAAAGGAAAATTTTAAAAGTAATTGTTTATGTATTTATCAAGAACTCAATAGTAGCAGAATTATGTGACCTAAGTAGTATGTTCTGCAGGGGGCTCTATAGAATCTGAAATTTTACATAGAATCTGAACTTTCCCTTGCTTCTTCAGTAGTATTTTCGGAGGTAATCTATATGAGGTGCGAGTTGTAGGGTCACTGCATGAAGGTGAAATGACAGAGATTAGGGAAATTTTAAAGTAAAACAGAAGTACCTAAAGAAGGGATTTCCCAACTCCTCCCCCGAATTTCCCCATCATCCCTCTCCAAAGTGATCATTATTTACACGTGGTGTTGCCAATGTAGTCCTTGGTTGGAAATTTGAATAGAACCAATACACACTTTAAAAGCAGATGTTAAAATACTTGTACATAAAAAAGCATAAAAGGTTGAAAAGTATGAAGAAAGACCAACTTCCTCACACAGCTATTGTTTTTTATGACAGATTTTGTACCTTTGTTTCAGTGATGTTGACAAACCTAATAATTTGAAATTATAATTTGTAAGTAAGGTATGAATGAGTTCTCCTCTGACAGCTAGTGATGAGCCGGGCTGCGGAGAGGGGAAGACATCAGGGCCATACTGTATTTATATGAACCCACCTCTTCTGCCTCGATATCCTGAGTACAAACTGTGTTGCCAAAGTGAACAGATTTGGCTGGTGTTGGGTTAGAAATCACTTTTAATGAATATGTGGCTAACGAAATGTTATCTTTATTGTATGAGTGAAGAGCAGTACAAGTGTATTTGACCTGTCCTGAGGAGGGTGACCTAAGTGCTTAATTTGTGCCAGTGCTGAGCCCCAGCACTTGTAGTCTTGGCAATTCATAGCTCTGGGACCTATGGACTTGCCACATCAGTTATGAAAGTAAAAAACTTGCTTGAGCCCTGATGCATCTTTCATTACAAAGTAAGCACTGGTCACACACTCAGCTGAACTGCACTTGCTAAGCAGAGAGTGTGGATGTCGGATCTCAGTGGAGAGAGAAAGGGAGGGGACAGGTGTTTTGTTTGGTGGTGTGGGCTCTGCCTAAGAGTCACAGCATTATTTGACCTGCCCTTTCCCCTGCTTAAAGATAGAGGTTTTTTGGCTACATGGAGAGTCCTGTGTGTGTGTGTTTTTAAGAGACAACTAGAGCTGAAAACACTGATAATCAGGTCTAAGTGCTCAAACCTGCTGTGGGAGAGTGTTTCCATAGAAGAGACATCTCAGCCTGTACTAGCAGTGAGGTTCCCTTACTGAGAGCTGGGTGGAATCTCAGGAGACCAATTTGCAGAGGTCACAATGCCAGGTGACAGCAGAAGGTGACAGCACAGGGCCATCAGCGACAGAGCAGTGGACTGAATGGTGGCACGATGCACAACAGTTGCCATAGTGAGTGACCTGAGTGAGTGGTGAGTGGCTGAAGGAATGAGTAGAGTGACCGGATGTCCTGATTTTATAGGGTCAGTCCTGATATTTGGGGCTTTGTCTTATATAGGTGCCTATTATTCCCCACCTATTTTTCAAACTTACTATCTGGCAACCCTAGGAATGAGGAAGGTGCCTTCTCTCCCCTACCACCCAGAGTGAGAGGTGAACTCATGCAAAAGCACCTCTGAACTCTGGATCTCCAATGACCAAGGACAACAACTATGAGTGGGGTTCAGTGGAGGGAGAAAGGAGGTGCACCTTAAAAGAACATTTGTTTGTTTTAGTAACTTTGCTCCAGAATTCTAGGTTTCTGACTGGGAAAAGTACACATTTCATACTAGGCCAAGATTTTTAAAATGTATTATTTTAAAATGTTGTTATCTCACATGGTTGCTATCTCGAGAGATCCTCATCTTGGGGAGTTTCTGTACTAAATATTTTTATTATTATACATTATTTTTTACATAAGAACATAAAAACAGCCATATTGTGTTGGACCAATTTTCGATCTTGCCCAGTATCCTGTCTTCCAACTGTGGTCAATGCCAGGTGCTTCAGAGCAAATGAACAGAACAGGAAATCATTGAGTGATTCATCCCCTGTGGCCCACTCCCAGCTTCTGGCAAACAGAGGATAGGGACACTCAGAACGTGGTATTGCATCCCTGCCCATTCTGGCTAATAGCTATTGGTGGACCTATCCTCCATGAACTTATCTAGGTTTTTTTTCTTTTGTTTTTTAACCCTGTTCTAATTTTGGCCTTCACAACATCCCCTGGCAAAAAATTCCACAGCTTGACACTGTGTTGTGTGAAGTACTTCCTTGTGTTTTAAACCTGCTGCCTATTAATTTCATTGCATGAACCCTCGTTCTTGTAATATGTGAAAGACTAAATAACATTTCCTTATTCGCTTTCTCCACACCAGTCACGATTTTATAGACCTCTATCATAGCCCCTCTTAGGCATCTCTTTTCCAACCGTAAAAATCCCAGTCTTTTAAATCTCTCCTCATGTAGAATCTGTTCCTTATCCCTAATCATTTTGGTTGCCCTTCTTTGTACCTTTTCCAATACCAATATATCTTTTTTGAGATGGGGGCAGCCAGAGCTGCATCCAGTATTCAAGATGTGGATGTACCATGGATTTATATAGTGAAAGTGTAGCAGCTTGGTTTGTGAGACCAGTCAGCAAAGCCAATGCTGACAAATCTATGTGAAAAGGCTGCAAAACACCAAGCCTCTGGACTGCATGGACATGCAGAAAGTCTTATAAGCCAGTCACAGTCAAAACCAATTTTAGAAAGTACTTAATGAGGCTGTTAAATATGCTGGAGACACAGCACAGCTGATATGAACAAACAGAGCGGTTACATCGCTTTCTATTTAAGCAAGAGATACCACATGCTACAAAGTGGAGGCCAATGTTAAGTGCATTCACTTGTTAATCCTGAAGTGGACGTTGGATCCAAACAAGACCAGCAGATGCTCACTATCTTTCACAAGGAACTCAAGTGACTGACTAGAAGCATGTGGTGCAACAGTGAAAGACTCAGTCATTGAAAAAGTGAAGAACTCTCACCACATTCAAAAACAGAAAATTAACAGAGCTGTGCAAAATTACAAGAAACCAGGAAGAATGTAGATATGTAAGGCTTCACAGTAAGCTTGAGAACCCAACTTTAATTTGTATGATTTTAAATCATGAGTAAAATCTAATAAAATGGTTGTGAAACATGTTCCACTTTTTATTGTGAGTCTATACAGCATACCTTTGCCCTCCTGGAAGGCCTTAACCCCCCTGTAAATTTGATTTCCCCCTCCTGCCCTTCAGTTCCCGGAGAAAACACTGATCTAAGGAAAACATAAACTTCACCTTATTTGTCCATCAAACCCTTTGCAATATGAGCAGCCAGCAGTGGCTGCGGTTTTGATAAGGGGGGTACTTATAGAAGGAAGAGGCAATGTTTACTGCTATTCTATAAAATGAACATCATTTACACTTCTGGAGTTTATGAATCCATAGCAGTCAATACAGATATGAAAGATCCCCATACATAAGAATGGCCATACTGCATCAAGTTCAGTATCCTGTCTTCCGTCAGTGACCAGTGCCGGTGCTCCAGAGGGAATGAACAGAACAGGTAATCATCCAGTGATCCATCCCCGTCACTCATTCCCAGCTTCTGGCAAACAGAGGTTGGGGACACCATCCGTGCTCATCCTAGCTAATAGTCATTGGTGGACCTATCCTCCATGAATTTATTTAGTTCTTTTTTTTGTATGCTGTTCTTGTCTTGGCCTCACAACATCCTCTGGCAAAGAGTTGCACAGGTTGACTGTGCGTTGTGTGAAGAATTTGAAGAAATACTTCCTTTTGCTTGTTTTAAACCTGCTGCCTATTGATTTCATTTGGTGCCTGCATTTCTTGTGGTATGAGAAGTAGTAAATAACACCTCCTTATTTGCTTTCTCCACACCAGTCATGATTTTATAGACCTCTATTATATCCTCCCTTATTGGTCTCTTTTCCAAGCTGAAAAAGTCCCAGTCTTACTATCTCCCTTCTGATCTAGTGATGTAGTGGCAGCTGATGGCATCAATAGGATTTTTACAGGCAGCAAGTAATTGTTCAAGTAATTTTATGCCTTCTTCAGAACAGCACCTCCCTCATTTAATGACATGGTTCGCAGAGCGAGAAAGGTAAATTGGTGGCTCTAGATTGAGATTCTGGTCAGAATTTTTGTCTTTCCTACCAACTGCTGAAGGCCGTTGATGCAGATTTATTCACTGTCGGACTCCAAAATGTGGAAGAGAAGCCACGATCCCATTTATGGAGCGTGAGTCCTTTACGCAAAAGCTAAATATTACTAAAGACAATAGACACCTCCCCAGTCCGCTACTGCAATGCTAATTATACTGCTAGTGGAGGATTGCCCATATGCAATCCAGTGACATAACTACGGAAGAGGAATGTGACGGGAAATTAAATATTTACGTTACTTCTCTATGGCTTCAATTTATTTTTTCTTGTTTCTGTTATGGCCCTTATTGCCATAAAATATATAAGATACAAAAATCAGGAGAAAGATACGTTTGCGTCTCCAATTGCTAATGAAAACCCATTTTGTGGAATAATGGTGTAGCCACCAGGAGGAGATCCTTTCTCCACAATTACGTATATGAAGCATGCTTAATCACTGGGTCGATCCTAGATTTACTCTAGGACACCGTAATGATAGATTTAGGGATTCCCAAAATATTATACCTTTGTAGACGAAAGAGAAGCGATGGGACATGTGACAGACTTTTAGTAACTTGTTTACTTATTTAACTGTGAAGAATGAAAGTATTGGCATGTGAGAAAAGAAACTGTGGTGTGATAGGATCACAATTCAGTTGACTATTATATTATTTTGCAACTCTCTTATCTCCTGTAATCGGTAATAATCTGCCTTAATATTTCATAGAATCATAGAATATCAGAGTTGGAAGGGACCTCAGGAGATCATCTAGTCCAACCCCCGCCTCAAAGCAGGACCAATTCCCAACTAAATCATCCCAGTAAGGTCAAGCCTGACCTTAAAAACAACCTCTAAGGAAAAGAGGTTTTCACTGTGAAATGTTATAACCACAATTTGTATTTAATAGAGAAAACTTTGCTATGCAGTTAATAACTGCACATAGTAGGTTTAAAATGTAAACATGGGATGTCTTATTTTAGCTGAACCACAAGGTGGCGATATTAGCAAAGACGGTGCTGAAAATGTAGCTTATTGGACTCCGTCGGCACACAGTGGAAGCTGCACTCAGACATCGGAATCCAGACGGCAACGGGTCTGCGTCGGGAACGAGTGACAAAGGATTACAGGGAAAGGGCGGCTGAATAATTACAAATAAAGTCAACACTGGCGAACAAATCGTTTTCCCTCTAGCACAACATATGAATGGCTGCAGCAGCTTTGCAGAGA
The DNA here is from genome assembly GCF_003597395.2 of Chelonoidis abingdonii. NCBI lineage: Eukaryota > Metazoa > Chordata > Testudines > Testudinidae > Chelonoidis > Chelonoidis abingdonii. Next base: position 73,002,342 of record NC_133775.1, on the reverse strand, counting down.
GGCCTGTGTTTCAGATCTGACCAGGGAATGGCTGGCGGAATGGAGAATCACTGCAGGAAAAGGCAAGTTCTGTCTTTCTTTCTATGTTTGTGTGTGTCCCTGGGGGTGTGTGAGACGATCCGCTATTCTGTGCCTGAAGAGAAGAAAAGCGGATCCCTAGTTGCTAATATTGCAAAGGATTTGAAACTGGATGCAGGGAAATTGTCTGGTCGCAGTGCCCGACTAATTTCTAAAAGTAGCAAGCAATATTTTGAGCTGAACACACGCTCCGGGGATGTGATAATAAAGGAGAAAATAGACCGTGAGGATCTGTGCGGACAGAGGGACCCGTGTTTGCTGCAATTCGAAATTGTGTTGGAAAATCCACTGCAGCTGTACAGAATGGAGGTGCAGATAGATGATGTGAATGACAATTCCCCTAAATTCTCTAAAAATGAATTCCCTTTGGAGCTGCCTGAACAGCTCCCCGTAAATAGCCGCTTCCCCTTGGAAAGGGCCCAAGATTCAGATATAGGAACAAACGGCATCCAGAGTTACGCAATCAGCTCCAATGAAGCTCTTCAGCCTGGATGTGCTTTCCCTGGAGGGGGACGGCAGTAAATACGCGGAGCTGGTATTAGAGAAACAATTAGATCGGGAGGAGCAGGCGCAGTTGATGCTGATTCTCACAGCCGCCGATGGGGGCCTGCCACAGAGAACCGGCACAGCCCGAATACGCGTTAATGTGCTGGACAACAACGATAATTTCCCGCAGTTTAGTCAGTCGGTGTACAAGGTGCAGTTAATGGAAAATAGTCGAGGGACACTTTGGTCACTAAGGTTGAAGCCAGTGATTTGGATCAAGGCTCAAATGCAGAAATCACCTATTCATTCCGGCAGGTGCCTGACAGAGTCCTCACGCTATTTCAGCTTAATCGTTCACTGGCGAAATCACTGTTTGGGGATAATTGATTTTGAAGAAGCAGAAAATGTATGAATAGAAATTCAGGCCACGGATGGCGGGGGTTTTTCTTCGCGCTGCAAAGTCCTGGTACAATCAAGGACAATGAATGACAACGCCCTCCGGAAGTGACGCTGACATCATCCCTCACCAGCACCATACCCGAGGACTCGTCCCCGGAGACAGTGGTGGCCCTGTTCAGTGTGAGCGACCGAGACTCCGGGGACAATGGCAGAACGCTCTGCTCCATTCAGGACAATGTCCCATTTGCTTTAAAATCGACTGTCTGAAGAATTATTACGAGCTTGTTACGCAAAAGCCCCTGGACCGAGAGAAAGTGCCTGAGTATAACATAACCATCACAGCCACAGACCGGGCACTCCGAGGCTCACCTCCGTGAGGGTCATCCGAGTTCAGCTATCGGATATTAATGACAACCCCCTGTATTTAATGAAAGTTCATACGTCATGTACCTGAAGGAGAACAACCCCCGGGCCTGTTGATTGGAACTGTCCGTGCTGCTGACCTAGACACGGAGCAGAATGCCAAAGTGACGTATTTCGGCATTGCCTGGCAACATCGGTGACCTCCCCTTCTCCTCCTCCATCTCCATAAACTCGGAGAACGGGAAGGTGTACGCGCTGCAGTCTCTGGATTATGAGCAAGGAGGGATTTCCAGGTTACAGTGAGAGCTGCAGATGGCGGGTCCCGCCACTGAGCTCTGAAGTCATTGTCCGAGTTGTGATAATTGACGAAAATGACAACGCCCCCTTCTCATTTTATACCCTCTGCAGAACAGCAGCTCCCCCGCTAATGACCTGGTTCCCAGATCGGCGGAGGCGGGTTCCCTGGTGACGAAGGTGGTGGCTGTGGATGGAGATTCCGGTCAGAATTCTTGGCTTTCCTACCAGCTGCTCAAGGCCACAGACCCAAGTCTCTTCACTGTGGGGCTCCAAACCGGGGAAGTGAAAACCAGCAGGCCTATAACGAGCCCGGACTCTGTGAAACAGAAACTTATCGTCCTGGTTAGAGACAACGGAGAGCCGCCCAGATCCACCACCTCGACGCTTAATGTGCTTCTGGTGGATGGGTTTTCAGACGCCTACATGCAGTTACTGGATGTACCACAAGAGGAGGAGCAGCAGGACACGTTAACCCTGTATCTAGTCATTTCTTTGTCTTTCATTTCATTCCTTTTTCTGGTATCTGTGGTAACGATTATCTCGGTCCGGCTGTACAAAACAAGGCAGTGCCGAGATCAGTATGTTTCATCTTCCAGGAACTTTTATAGTGACCGCACCTTCCCCACAAATCCTGCGGAGACGAGCGGCCCTGGGACTCTGTCTCAATCTTATTGTTATGAGGTTTGCTTGACAACTGGGTCCGGTACCAGCGGCCTGAGAAATTTAAATTCGCTGGTACCATCTCTCCCCATTGACCCCATCGCTGCAGGAGGGTCCATTTTTGACTCTCAGATTAACTCTCAGCTAAAAAGGGAGAAAGAATCGGTGAGAGAGGTGAGTGCTTATTTCACTCCATTTCCAGGGCTACCTTTTTTAAATATTTGTGTTTCTACATCTCTGAAAATTACTTAGAAGGGAATCGCAGAACCATTAATGTGGAATCCTGCTCTCTCTGGTAGTAGGAATAGAGCGGCACTTGGGAGAGAGCCGGCTGTTGCTGCGGGAGTAAGAGAGTGAGAGACTGCTATGCTGTGCAGAGCAGGTGGAGGATGTGGGTGGAGTGTTCTTTCTCTCTCTTCCTTCCTCGGGGGGTTTGCTCAGGCTCCTGCCTGAACTTTGAGAGACAATATGCCAACATATTCTTGCCCAACACACACTCTTTCTCTCTCCCCACACACACTCCCTGTCACACAGTCTTCCCCTGCTTCCTTCCCCCCCCCCCACTTCAGTTGAAAAGCTGTTGATAATCTAGTAAAGGGTGCCCATGGAAGGATGGGGTTAAAACATGCATCATGTAAACTGTACGTGCTCCATGGGGCAATGCACTGCTCCCTGTGTCCATTTAAGAGCTGCTACTGTGGATGTGCTCTGCTGCCACAAGGAGCATAGTGTGGACATGCAACAACGGTTTAATTAAAGTGGCATAACTTTTTGCACAAAACTGTCCTGTAGGCAAAGCCTAAGACTACCTTCATAAATGTCTAGTTTTGAAGTGATCTTTTTCTGTGGTTTTTTCATCTTTTCTACTTGTATGATGGTCAAGCCAATATATTTGTACTTAAGTACTTTTCTTTATGTACTCCTATGCTATTTTCCTCTCTAAAAACTTTCATAAAACTGTGATACTGGTCTCTGTGCAGCGTCTGTGATCTCTGCAAAGCAAGGCTGAAGCATGTCAAGGGAAATTTAAAAAGCAATTGTTTATGTATTTGTCAGGAACTCAATAGTAGCAGAACTATGTGACCTGGATAGAGCTCTCTGCAGAACACTCTATGGAATCTGATATGTTACAAGTAATGTATGTCTGCCCTTGCTTCTTCAGTAGTGTTTTCAAATGGTGACTCTCTGAGGTGCGAGTTGCCGGGCTTCTGCGTGAATGTAACATGACAGAGATCAGGGAAACATTAAAGTAAAATAGAACTACTTAAGGAAATGTAAACTTTGCTTTGTTTTCCCATCAAACCCTTTGCAAAGAGAGTAGCCATCAGTGGCTGCGGTTTGACAGTGAGAGGTACTTGTAGAAGGAAGAAGCAATGTTTACTTAAATCCTATGATATCACCATCATTTACAGCTTCTGGAGTTTATGAACCCATAGCAATCAACACGGATGTGAAAGACCCCTATTACATGCATACCAGTGACATCAGTGGCAGCTGATGACATCAACAGAATTTTTGCTGGCAGCAAGTCATTGTCCAGGTTGTTAGTATTTGATTAAAATGTAAACGGCCCCTTTATTTTATACCATCTTCAGAACAGCACTTCTCCATTTAATCACCTAGTTCGCAGTGCTAAGAAAGCTGGCTACCTTGTGACCAAGGAGGTGACTGTAAATGAAGACTGGTCAGAATTCTTGTCTTTCCTACCAGTTGCGAAAGGTCACTGATATAGGTCTCTTCACTGTCGCATTGAAAATGGTGAAGAGAAATCACAATACCAGTTATGGAGTGAGACTCATTTTAAGCAAAACCTAGATGTCATTCTAAAAGACAATAGATACTTGCCTCAATCCACTTCTGTGATGCAAAATGTACTGCGGTTGGATGGGTTTTTAGATGCATATATGCAATTTAGTGACATAACTACAGAAGAGGAATGTGATGGGATCTTGAGTACATACACCTCTACCTCGATATAATGGAGCCAAAAATCTTACTGCATTATAGGCCTGGGCTACACTACGCATTTAAATTGATTTTAGAAGCATTACACTGATTTAACCCTGCACCCATCCACACAACAAGGCCCTTTATATTGATATAAAGGGCTCTTAAAACCAGTTTCTGTACTCCTCCCTGACGAGAGGAGTAGCGCTGAAATTGGTATTACC
>NC_133775.1:72936358-72995399 GCF_003597395.2 Chelonoidis abingdonii | reverse complement strand
GCTGCGATGCTAATTATACTGCTAGTGGAGGATTTTGAGATGCACATATGCAACCCAGTGACATAACTACGGAAGAGGAATGTGATGGGATATTAAATATATACGTTACTTCTCTATGGCTTCAATTTAATTTTTCTTGTTTCTGTTATGGTTTGTATTGCCACATAATATATAAGATACAAAAGTCAGGAGAAAGATACGTTTGCTTCTTCCAGTTGCTGTGGGAGACTCATTTTGTCGAATAATTGTGTAGCTGCCAAGACGAGATCCCTTCCCCACAATTACCTAGATGATGTGAGCTTAATCACTGGGTCGATCCTAGATTTACTCTAGAACACCGAAACAGAAAAGGGAATACAAGATTTAGGGATTGCCAAAATATTGTAACTTTGTAGACGAAAGAGAAGCGATGTGACGTGTGATAGACTTCCAGTAACTTGTTTATGTAGTTAGCTGTGAAGAATAAAAGTATTGATTGGCATGTGAGTAAAGAAACTGTGGTGAGGAAGGATCACAATTCAATTGACGATTATATTATTTTGCAATTCTCTATCTCCTCTAATCGGTAATAATCTGCCTTAATATTTCACAGTTTTCACTGTGAAATGTTATAACCACAATTTGTATTTAACAGAGAAATCTTTCTTATGCAGTTAATAACTGCACATAGTAAGTTTAAACTGTAAACATGCGATGTCTTATTTTAGCTGAACCACAAGGTGGCGATATTAGCAAAGACGGTGCTGAAAACGTAGCTTATTGGACTCCGTCGGCACACAGTGGAAGCTGCACTCAGACATTGGAATCCAGACGGCAACGGATCTGCGCCGGGAACGGGTGACAAAGGATTACAGGGAAAGGGCGGCTGAATAATTACAAATAAAGTCAATATTGGCCGAGAAATCGTTTTCCCTCTAGCACAACATATGAATGGCTGCAGCAGCTTTGCAGAGAGGCCTGTGTTTCAAATCTGACGCGGGAATGGCCGGCGGAATGGAGAATCGCTGCAGGAAAAGGCAAGTTCTGTCTTTCTTTCTATGTCTATGTGTGTCTCTGGGGACGTGTGAGACGATCCGCTATTCTATGCCCGAAGAGAAGAAAAGCGGATCCCTAGTTGCTAATATTGCAAAGGATTTGAAACTAGATGTAGGGAAATTGTCTAGTCGCAGTGCCCGGCTGAATTCTAAAAGCAACGAGCAATATTTTGAGCTGAACACTGGCTCCGGGGATGTGATAATAAAGGAGAAAATAGACCGTGAGGATCTGTGCGGACAGAAAGATCCGTGTTTGCTGCAATTCGAAATTGTGTTGGAAAATCCACTGCAGCTGTACAGAATGGAGGTGCAGATAGACGATGTGAATGACAATAACCCTAAATTCTCTACAGATGAATTCGTTTTTACAATACCTGAACAGATCCCCATAAACACCCGCTTCCCGTTGGAAAGGGCCCAAGATTCAGACACAGGAACAAACGGCATCCAGAGTTACGCAATCAGCTCCAATGAGCACTTCAGCCTGGATGTGCTTTCCCGGGGGGACGGCAGTAAATACGCGGAGCTGGTATTAGAGAAACAATTAGATCGGGAGGAGCAGGCGCAGTTGATGCTGATTCTCACAGCTGCGGATGGGGGCCTGCCGCAGAGAACCGGCACAGCCCGAATATGCGTTAATGTGCTGGACAACAACGATAATTTCCCGCAGTTTAGTCAGTCGGTGTACAAAGTGCAGTTAATGGAAAATAGTCCGAGGGACACTTTGGTCACTAAGGTTGAAGCCAGTGATTTGGATCAAGGCTCAAATGCAGAAATCACCTATTCATTCCGGCAGGTGCCTGACAAAGTCCTCACGTTATTTCAGCTTAATCCGTTCACTGGCGAAATCACTGTTTTGGGGATAATTGATTTTGAAGACGCAGAAATGTATGAAATAGAAGTTCAGGCCACGGATGGCGGGGGGTTTACTTCGCGCTGCAAAGTCCTGGTACAGATCAACGACATGAATGACAACGCTCCGGAAGTGACACTGACATCCCTCACCAGCACCGTACCCGAGGACTCGTCCCCGGAGACAGTGGTGGCCCTGTTCAGTGTGAGCGACCGAGACTCCGGGGACAATGGCAGAACGCTCTGCTCCATTCAGGACAATGTCCCATTTGCTTTAAAATCGACTCTGAAGAATTATTACGAGCTTGTTACCGCAAAAGCCCCTGGACCGAGAGAAAGTGCCTGAGTATAACATAACCATCACAGCCACAGACCGGGCACTCCGAGGCTCACCTCCGTGAGGGTCATCCGAGTTCAGCTATCGGATATTAATGACAACCCCCTGTATTTAATGAAAGTTCATACGTCATGTACCTGAAGGAGAACAACCCCCGGGCCTGTTGATTGGAACTGTCCGTGCTGCTGACCTAGACACGGAGCAGAATGCCAAAGTGACGTATTTCGGCATTGCCTGGCAACATCGGTGACCTCCCCTTCTCCTCCTCCATCTCCATAAACTCGGAGAACGGGAAGGTGTACGCGCTGCAGTCTCTGGATTATGAGCAAGGAGGGATTTCCAGGTTACAGTGAGAGCTGCAGATGGCGGGTCCCGCCACTGAGCTCTGAAGTCATTGTCCGAGTTGTGATAATTGACGAAAATGACAACGCCCCCTTCATTTATATACCCCTCTTGCAGAACAGCAGCTCCCCCGCTAATGACCTGGTTCCCAGATCGGCGGAGGCGGTTCCCTGGTGACGAAGGTGGTGGCTGTGGATGGAGATTCCGGTCAGAATCTTGGCTTTCCTACCAGCTGCTCAAGGCCACAGACCCAAGTCTCTTCACTGTGGGGCTCCAAACCGGGGAAGTGAAAACCAGCAGGCCTATAACGAGCCCGGACTCTGTGAAACAGAAACTTATGTCCTGGTTAGAGACAACGGAGAGCCGCCCAGATCCACCACCTCGACGCTTAATGTGCTTCTGGTGGATGGGTTTTCAGACGCCTACATGCAGTTACTGGATGTACCACAAGAGGAGGAGCAGCAGGACACGTTACCCTGTATCTAGTCATTTCTTTGTCTTTCATTTCATTCCTTTTTCTGGTTTCTGTGGTAACGATTATCTCGGTCCGGCTGTACAAAACAAGGCAGTGCCGAGATCAGTATGTTCCATCGTCCAGGAACTTTTATAGTGACCGCAACTTCCCACAAATCGTGCAGAGACGAGCGGCACTGGGACTCTGCTCAATCTTATTGTTATGAGGTTTGCTTGACAACTGGGTCTGGTACCAGCGAGTTTAAATTTCTCAGCGCCGCTGGTACCATCTCTGCGCCCGTTGACCAGCGTTGCAGGAGGGCCCATTCGTGATTCTCAATTAAACGCTCTGCTAAAGAGGAAAAACAATCGGAGAGAGAGGTGAGCGCTGTATCTTCATTCCATTTGCAGCAATACCTTGCTGAATATATTGTTTCTACTGCTATGAAAATTACTTTTATCATTTCCATAAATGGCTAGAGTTGTTTTTCTTAGGGACTCCTTTTCTGTAGTTGATTCATTTTTTGCCACTTGTATGAGTTCAGGCTAAATATTTGTACTTAATACTACTTTTATACGTTATGTAAGAGAGAGTATTAAAAGTCATTCATCAAAATGTATGTTGGTCCTCTGTGCAGACTCTCTGAGCTCTGCAAAGAAAGATTGAAGGTTGACAAAGGAAATTAAAAAAGTGATTGTTTATATATGTATCAAGAATCTAATAATAGAATTATGTAACCTAGAATTATTTTCTGCATGGGGCCCTAGGGAATTTGAATTTTACAGAGATCTGAGCTTGCCCTTGCTTCTCAGTAGTATTTTCGGAGGTAATCTAGTGACTTCGAGTTGTAGGTACTGTATGAAGGTGAAGTGACAGAGACGGCGAAAACGTTAAAGTAAATAGAAGTATCTAAGGGAGGGATTTCCAAGCCCTTCCCCTGAATTTCCCCATCATCCCCCCACAGTGGTCATTATTAAATGTGGTGTTGCAATTTAGTCCTGTTGGTAATTTGAAATTTAAAACATTAATACACACTTTAAAAAGCAGATAAAAACATACGATAAAATACTTGACTGAAAAGCATAAAGGTTTGAAAAGTATGATGAAAAGACCAGCCTTCCTCACACAGCTATGGTGGCCTTTGTTCAGTGATGTTGCAAACCTAATGATTTTCAAAATATAATTTGTAAGTAAGGTCTGAATAGTTCTCTTCTGACAACTAGTGATGAGCGTTTAGGGTACCAGGCATCCCAAATAAATACTGAGTGGTTGTCCCGCGTCCGGACTTGATCTTTGGTCGGACACAACATTTTGTCCTGATATTCACTCCGCCTCCCGGCAACGACCACGCCAGCACAGTTTTTGCTCCCCACCGACAGCGCTTGGCTTTTTTTCTCTTTTCCGCTGGCGGACCCCCGTCCTTCCATGTGTCCCAATATTTCTTCATCTCATCTGGTCACCCTGTTAGCAGCTGTGGAGGTGGAAGCATCAGGCCAGACTGTATTTATATGAACACACCTCTTCTGCCTCGGTATCAGAGAAAAGCTGTGTTGCCCAAGTGAACAGATTTGGCTGGTGTGGGTTAGCAATCAATTTAAGAATGTGGGGCTAATGAAATGTTATCTTTATTGTAGTGAGTAAAGGGCAGCACAAGTGTTCTTGACCTGTCCTGAGGGAGGTGACCGTAAGTGCTTAATTTGTGCCAGGGGCTGAGTCCCAGCACATGTAGTCTTGGCAGTAGTTTTGTAGCTTGGCAAGTTCATAGCTCTGGACCTATGGACTTGCAACATCAGTTTTGAAAGTAAAAAACTTGCTTGAGCCCTGACGCATCTTTCATTACAAATTAAAGCACGGTCAACCCTCAAGGAACTGCATTCGCTAAGCAGAGAGTGTGGATGCCAGATCTCAGTGGAGAGAGAAAGGGAGGGGACAGGGTTTTACTTGGTGTGTGGCCTTGCCTAAGAATCCACAGATATATTTGACCTGCCCTCCCTGTTTAAAGATAAGGTTTAAGGCTACATGGAGAGTCTTTGTTGTGTGTGTGTGTTAAGTGACCACTAAGCTCAAATCACTGATAATCAGGTCTAAGTGCTCAACCTGCTGTGGGAGAGTGTTTCCATAGAAGAGACATCTCAGCCTGTACTAGCAGTGAGGTTCTTACTGAGAGATGAAGTCACTGAGAGCTGAGGTGGAATCTCAGGAGAGGATTTGCAGAGTCCACAGTGCAGGTGGCAGAGAAGGTGACGAGCACAGGCCATCAGTGACAGACAGTGGACTGAATGGTGGCACGATGCACAACAGTTGCCATAGTGAGTGACCTGAGTGAGTGGAGAGGTGTAAGAATGATAAGGGTGACGTGGATGTCCGATTTTAAGGTCAGTCCTGATATTTGGGGCTTTGCTTATATAGGTGCCTTTACCCCACCCCATCCCAATTTTTACACTCTTTCTGGTACCCTAGAAATGAGCAAGTGCCTTCTCTCCCTTACCACCCAGAGTGGAGGTGGAACTCATGCAAACACCTCTGAACTCTGGGTCTCCAATGACCAAGACAACAACTATGAGTGGGATCAATGGAGGGAAAAGGAGGGGACGTTAAAGGAACATTTGTTTTGTTTTAAAGCAGCAAAGAGTCCTGTGCACCTTATAGACTAACAGAGGTAAGGAGCATAAACTTTAATGGTGAATACCCTCGTCAGACACACGTATTCACTCACGAGTGTATGCTCCTATACGTAATTAGTCTATACAGGTCGCCCAGAAGGGGGGGAAAAGGGGCAATTTGCCTAGCCCCTGGCCCTCAGGGGTCCCCACGAGAGTTTCGGAACCCTGGAGCGGGGTCCTTCACTCGCTCGGGGGTCCGAAACTCGCCCCGGGCCCCGGCCCCGGGCTCCTGGAGTTTCTTCCGCTCCTGGTCTTCACTGGCGAGGGAAGGACCCCCCCCGCCGGCGAATTACCACTGAACGGACTCGCCGCCGAAGTGGAGACGGGTCTTCGTGGTAATTCAGCGGCGGTGTCCTTCCATTCCGGACCTCTGCCAAGTGCCCTGAAAACCCGGCTGCACTTCGCGACGGGTCCCGCTTCGACAGTAATTTGGCGCCGGGGGGCCCGCATTGGGTCTTTGGCACTTCGACGCGGGTCGCCAGTGGCACTTCGGCGGCAGGTCCCAGAACGGAAGAACCCCCCCCCGCCACCGAATTACCGCTGAAGCCGGGCCCCCTACCGCCGAAGACCCCCAGGCCCCCGGAATCCTCTGGGCGGCCCTGAGTCTATAAGGTGCCACAGGACTCTTTGTTGTTTTTTATAGATCCAGACTAACACAGTTACCCCTGTGATCCGTGTTCGTTTTAGTAACTTTGCTCCACAATGCTAGGTTTGTGACTGGGAAACTTACACATTTCATACTAGGCCAAGATTTTAAAAATGTATTATTTTCCAATGTTGTTATCTCACATGGTTGCTATCTCGAGAGGTCCTTATCTTGGGGAGTTTCTGCTCTAAACATTTTTATTATTATACATTATTTTTTTACATAAGAACATGAAAACAGTCATACTGTGTTGGATCAATGGTCCATCTAGCCCAGTATCCTATCTTCCAACTGTGGTCAATGCCAGGTGCTTCAGAGCAAATGAACAGAACAGGAGATCATTAAGTGATTCATCCCCTGTTGCCCACTCCCAGCTTCTGGCAAACAGACAGTAGGGACACTCAGAACATGCTATTGCATCCCTGCCCATCCTGGCTAATAGATATTGGTGGATCTATCCTCCATGAACTTATCTAGGTTTTTTTTTTCCCAACCCTCTTCTAATTTTGGCCTTCACAACATCCCCTGGCAAAAAGTTCTACAGGTTGACACTGCGTTGTGTAAAGTACTTCCTTGTGTTTTAAACCTGCTGCCTCTTCATTTCATTGCATGACCCCTTGTTCTTGTATTGTGTGAAAGACAAAATAACATTTCCTTATTCGCTTTCTCTACACCAGTCAAGAATTTATAGACCTCTATTATATCCCCTCTTAGGCATCTCTTTCCAACCTTAAAAATCTCAGTCGTTTAAATGTTTCTTCATATAGAATCTGTTCCTTACCCCTAATTATTTTGGTTGCCCTTCTCTGTACCTTTTCCCATTCCAATATATCTTTTTTGAGATGGGGGCAGTATTCAAGATGTGGATGTACCATGGATTTATGTAGTGAAAGTGTAGCAGCTTGGTTTGCGAGACCAATCAGCAAAGCCAGTGCTGACAAAACTACAAAAAAAGGCTGCAAAACACCAAGCCTCTAGACTGCATGGACATGAAGAAAATCTTATAAGCCAATCACTGTCAAAGGCAATTTTCTGAATAGCCACCAGTGGCTGCGGTTTTGATGAGGGGGGTACTTATAGAAGGAAGAGGCAATGTTTACTGCTATTCTATAAAATGAACATCATTTACAGCTTCTGGAGTCTATGAATCTATAGCAATCAATACAGATATGAAAGACCCTATTATATGCATACATAAGAGCGGCCATACTATGTCAGACCAAAGGTCCATCGAGCTTAGTATCTTGTCTTCCATCAGTGGCCAATGCCGGTGCTCCAGAGGGAATGAACAGAAAAGGTTATCATCCAATGATCTGTCCCTGTCACTCATTCCCAACTTCTGGCAAACAGAGGTTGGGGACACCATCCATGCTCATCCTAGCTAATAGCCATGAACCTATCCTCCATGAACTTATCTCGTTCTTTTTTTTATGATGTTCTGGTATTGGCCTTTACAACATCCTCTGGCAAAGAGTTCCACCAGTTGACTGTGGTTGTGTGTAGAATTTCAAGAAATTCTTCCTTTTGCTTGTTTTAAACCTGCTGCCTATTAATTTCATTTGGTGCCTGCATTTCTTGTGGTATGAGAAGTACCAAATAACACCACCTTATTTGTTTTTTTCACACCATTCATGATATTATAGACCTCAGTCATATACCCCCCTTGTTAGTCTCTTTCCTAAGCTGAAAAGTCCCAGTCTTGCTATCTACCCTCTGATCTAGTGATATAGTGGCAGCTGATGGCATCAGTAGGATTTTTACAGGCAGCAAGTAAATTTCCCAGTAGTTTGATTAAAATGACAGTGCCCCTTTCATTTTATGCATTCTTCAGAACAGCACCTCCCCCGTTTAATGACATGGCTAGCAGAACGAGGAAGGTAAATTGGTGGCTCTAGATTGAGATTCTGGTCAGAATTCTTGTCTTTCCTACCAACTGCTGAAGGCCGCTGATGCAGATTTATTCACTATCGGACTCCAAAATGCGGAAGAGAAACCACGATCCCATTTACAGAGCATGACTCCTTTACACAAAAGCTAAATATTATTAAAGACAATGGACACCTCCCCAATCCGCTGCTGCGATGCTCATTATACTGCTAGTGGAGGATTTTGAGATGCACATATGCAATCCAGTAACATAACTACGGAAGAGGAATGTGATGGGATATTAAATATATACGTTACTTCTCTATGGCTTCAATTTAATTTTTCTTGTTTCTGTTATGGTTTGTATTGCCACAAAATATATAAGATACAAAAATCAGGAGAAAGATACGTTTGCTTCTTCCAGTTGCTGTGGGAGACTCATTCTGTCGAATAATTGTGTAGCTGCAAGGACGAGATCCCTTCCCCACAATTACCTAGATGATGCGTGTTTAACCACTGGGTCGATCCTAGTTTTACTCTAGGACTCCGTAATAGAAAAGGGAATACAAGATTTAGGGATTGGCAAAATATCGTAACTTTGTAGACGAAAGAGAAGCGATGGGATGTGTGATAGACTTGCAGTAACTTGTTTACTTAGCTGTTTAGAATAAAAGTATTGGCATGTAGGAACAGAAACTCTGGTGAGGAAGGATCACAATTCAATTGACTATTATATTATTTTGCAATTCTCTATCTCCTCTAATCGGTAACAATCTGCCTTAATATTACACAGTTTTCACTGTGAAATTTTATAACCACAATTTGTATTTAACAGAGAAATCTTTGCTATGCAGTCAGTAACTGCACGTAGGATAAGTTTAGAATGTAATCATGGGATGTCTTATTTTAGCTGAACCACAAGGTGGCGATATTAGCAAAGACGGTACTGAAAATGTAGCTTATTGGACTCCGTCGACACACAGTGAAGCTGCACTCAGACATCGGAATCCAGACGGCAACGGATCTGCGCCGGAAACGGGTGACAAAGGATTACAGGGAAAGGGCGGCTGAATAATTACAAATAAAGTCAATATTGGCGGACAAATTGTTTTCCTTCTAGCACAACATATGAATGGCTGCAGCAGCTTTGCAGAAAGGCCTGTGTTTCAGATCTGACCCGGGAATAGCTGGCGGAATGGAGAATCGCTGCAGGAAAAGGCAAGTTCTGTCTTTCTTTCTGTGTCTGTGTGTGTCCTTGGGGGCGTGTGAGACGATCCGCTTTTCTATGCCCGAAGAGAAGAAAAGCGGGTCCCTAGTTGCTAATATTGCAAAGGATTTGAAACTGGATGCAGGGCAATTGTCTGGTCGCAGTGCCCGGCTGAATTCTAAAAGCAGCAAGCAATATTTTGAGCTGAACACTGGCTCCGGGGATGTGATAATAAAGGAGAAAATAGACCGTGAGGATCTGTGCGGACAGAGGGACCCGTGTTTGCTGCAATTCGAAATTGTGTTGGAAAATCCACTGCAGCTGTACAGAATGGAGGCACAGATAGATGATGTGAATGACAATTCCCCTAAATTCTCTAAAAATGAATTCGTATTTAAAATACCTGAACTGTTCCCCGTAAATAGCCGCTTCCCCTTGGAAAGGGCCCGAGATTCAGATATAGGAACAAACGGCATCCAGAGTTACGCAATCAGCTCCAATGAGCACTTCAGCCTGGATGTGCTTTCTCAGGGGGACGGCAATAAATACGCGGAGCTGGTATTAGAGAAACAATTAGATCGGGAGGAGCAGGCGCAGCTGATGCTGATTCTCACAGCCGCCGATGGGGGCCTGCCACAGAGAACCGGCACAGCCCGAATACGCGTTAATGTGCTGGACAACAACGATAATTTCCCGCAGTTTAGTCAGTCGGTGTACAAGGTGCAGTTAATGGAAAATAGTCCTAAAGGTACTTTGGTCACTAAGGTTGAAGCCAGTGATTTGGATCAAGGCTCAAATGCAGAAATCACCTATTCATTCGGGCAGATCCCTGACGGAGTCCTCACGTTATTTCAGCTAAATCCGTTCACTGGCGAAATCACTGTTTTGGGGATAATTGATTTTGAAGAAGCAGAAATGTATGAAATAGAAATTCAGGCCACGGATGGCGGCGGTTTATCTGCGCATTGCAAAGTCCTGGTGGAAATCGAGGACAGGAATGACAACGCTCCGGAAGTGACACTGACATCTCTCACCAGCACCATACCCGAGGACTCGTCCCCGGAGACAGTGGTGGCCCTGTTCAGTGTGAGCGACCGAGACTCCGGGGACAATGGCAGAACGCTCTGCTCCATTCAGGACAATGTCCCATTTGCTTTAAAATCGACTCTGAAGAATTATTACGAGCTTGTTACGCAAAAGCCCCTGGACCGAGAGAAAGTGCCTGAGTATAACATAACCATCACAGCCACAGACCGGGGCACTCCGAGGCTCACCTCCGTGAGGGTCATCCGAGTTCAGCTATCGGATATTAATGACAACCCCCCTGTATTTAATGAAAGTTCATACGTCATGTACCTGAAGGAGAACAACCCCCCGGGCCTGTTGATTGGAACTGTCCGTGCTGCTGACCTAGACACGGAGCAGAATGCCAAAGTGACGTATTCGGCATTGCCTGGCAACATCGGTGACCTCCCCTTCTCCTCCTCCATCTCCATAAACTCGGAGAACGGGAAGGTGTACGCGCTGCAGTCTCTGGATTATGAGCAAAGGAGGGATTTCCAGGTTACAGTGAGAGCTGCAGATGGCGGGCCCCCGCCACTGAGCTCTGAAGTCATTGTCCGAGTTGTGATCATTGACGAAAATGACAACGCCCCCTTCATTTTATACCCTCTGCAGAACAGCAGCTCCCCCGCTAATGACCTGGTTCCCAGATCGGCGGAGGCGGGTTCCCTGGTGACGAAGGTGGTGGCTGTGGATGGAGATTCCGGTCAGAATTCTTGGCTTTCCTACCAGCTGCTCAAGGCCACAGACCCAAGTCTCTTCACTGTGGGGCTCCAAACCGGGGAAGTGAAAACCAGCAGGCCTATAACGAGCCCGGACTCTGTGAAACAGAAACTTATCGTCCTGGTTAGAGACAACGGAGAGCCGCCCAGATCCACCACCTCGACGCTTAATGTGCTTCTGGTGGATGGGTTTTCAGACGCTTACATGCAGTTACTGGATGTACCACAAGAGGAGGAGCAGCAGGACACGTTAACCCTGTATCTAGTCATTTCTTTGTCTTTCATTTCATTCCTTTTTCTGGTTTCTGTGGTAACGATTATCTCGGTCCGGCTGTACAAAACAAGGCAGTGCCGAGATCAGTATGTTCCATCGTCCAGGAACTTTTATAGTGACCGCAACTTCCCCACAAATCGTGCAGAGACGAGCGGCACTGGGACTCTGCCTCAATCTTATTGTTATGAGGTTTGCTTGACAACTGGGTCTGGTACCAGCGAGTTTAAATTTCTCAGGCCGCTGATACCGTCTCTACCCGCTGACACCATCTCTGCAGGAGGGTCCATACTTGACTCTCAGATTAACTCTCAGCTAAAAGAGGAGAAAGAATCGGTGAGAGAGGTGAGTGCTTATTTTACTCCATTTGCAATGATACCTTTTTTGAATATGTGTGTTTCTACATTTCTGAAAATTACTCAGAACGGAATCACAGAACCATTAATGTGGAATCCTGCTCTCTCAGGTAGTAGAAAGAGAGCGGCACTCGGGGGAGAGCCAGCTGTTGCTGCGGGGGTAAGAGGCTGAGAGACTGCTATGCTGTGCAGAGCAGGTGGATGATGTGGGTGGGGGGTTCTCTCTTCTCCTTCCTCAGGAGGTTTGCTCAGGCTCCTGCCTGAACTTTAAGAGACAGTATGCCAACATATTCTTGCACAGCGCACACTCTGTATCTCCCCACACACACTCCCTGTCACACACTCTCCTCCTGTCCCCCCCCGCTGCACACTTCAGTTGAAAAACAGCTGATAATCTAGTAAAGGGTGCCCATGGAACGATGGGGGTAAAACCTGCCTGCTGTAACACTGTACGTGCTCCATGAGGCAGTGCAAACCCTTCCCAAAGCACCCTGAGGCCAGTTGCACAGTGGGATAGTTGCTACCCACAGTGCAGTGCTCCCTGTGTCCATTTAAGAGCTGCTACTGTGGATATGCTCTGCTGACACAAGGAGCATAGTGTGGACATGCAACAACCGTTCAATTAAAGTGGCATAAATTTTTGCACAAAACTCTGTCCTGTAGACAAGGCCTAAGATTATTTTCATAAATGTCTAGTTTTGTAGGGATCTTTTTATGTAGTTTATTCATCTTTTCCACTTGTATGATGTTCAAGCTAATATAGTTGTACTTAAGTACTTTTCTTTATGTACTCGTATGCTATTTTCCTCTCTAAAAACTTTCATAAAACTGTGATACTGGTCTCTGTGCAGCGTCTGTGATCCCTGCAAAGCAAGGCTGAAGCTTCTCAATGGAAATTTAAATAAAAATTGTTTGTGTATTTGTCAAGAACTCAATATCAGCGGCACTACGTGATCTAGATAAGAGCCCCCTGTAGAACACTCTGTGGAATCTGAAATGTTGCAAAGAATACATGTGTGCCCTTGCTTCTTCAGTAGTGTTTTCGGACGGTGAATCTCTGAGGTACGAGTTGCCGGGTTCCTGGACGAATGTGAAAAGACGGAGATCAGGGAAATGTTAAAGTAAAATAGAACTATTTAAGGAAATGTAAACTGCGCTTTATTTTTCCATCAAACCCTTTGCAATAAGAGTAGCCATCAGTGGCTGTGGTTTCACTAAGTGGGGGGTACTTGTAGAAGGAAGAAGCAATGTTTACTTAAATCCTATGAAATCACCATCATTTACAGCTTCTGGAGTTTATGTACCCATAGCAATCAACACTGATGTGAAAAACCCCTATTACATGCCGTGACACAGTAGGGGGTGGGATGGATTGACCTGGGAATGTCTTCTAGTTCTTCTGGGACTGTCTACATGGGGAATGGGAGAGCAGGGAATGACTTTATTTGAGGAAGGATACCTGAGCCTGTAACCTGAGCCAGGAGGGGGGTTGGGCCAGGTGACACCTTTGCCCAGGAAACAGACAAAGGCTGGAGGAGGAGCCGGGGGTGGGGGCTGGTTAAAACTTTCAGTTTGGAGTGGGCTGGGGGAGGGAGCCTCGAAGTTTGGAGCCCCCAGAAAGACCTGGCTGTGGGGTCCTGTTTGTGCCTACAAGCTCTGCTTTGGACTGTGTTTCTGTCATCTCTAATAAACCTTCTGGTCTACTGGCTGGCTGAGAGTCACAGTGAATCACAGGAAGTTGGGGTCCAGGGCCCTGACTCCCCCGCACTCCACGACAGGTGCATACCAGTGATATAGGGGCAGCTGATGGTATCAATAGGATTTTTGTTGGCAGCAAGTCATTGTCCAAATTGTTAGTATTTCATTAAAATGTCAACGGCCTCTTTATTTTATACTGTCTTCAGAACAGCACTTCTCCATTTAATCACCTGGTTCACAATGCAAGGAAAGTAGGTACCTTGTGACCAAGGTGGTGACTGTAAATGGAGACTGGTCAGAATTCTTGTCTTTCCTACCAATTGCAAAAGTCCACTGATATAGGCCTCTTCACTGTCAGACTGAAAATGGTGAAGAAAAATCACAATACCAATTATGGAGTGAGACTCTTTTAAAGCAAAAACTAGATGTCATTCTTAAAGACAATGGACACTTGCCCCAATCCACTTCTGTGATGCTAAATTGACTGCTGTTGGATGAGTTTTTGGATGCACATATGCAATTTAGTGACAGAACTACAGAAGAGGAATGTGATGGGATCTTGAGTATATACACCTCTACCTCGATATAATGCTGTCTTCGGGAGCCAAAAAATCTTACTGCGTTTTAGGTGAAACCCCATTATATCGAACTTGCTTTGATCCACTGGAGTGCACAGCCCCGCTGCTTCCAGAGCACGACTTTACTGCGTTATATCTGAATTCATGTTATATCAGGTTGATTTATTTCGAGGTAGGGGTTACTTAGTTATCTCTTTGGCTTAAATTTCGTTGTTCTACTTGTTTCTGTTGTGGCTTGTAATGCCATAAAATATGTAAGATAAGAGAATGAGGAGAAATACACTGACCTGCTTCTTCCAATTGCCACAGGAGACACATTTTTTTCAAATGATTGTGTAGAAGCCAAGACTGGATCCCTTCCCCACACATACCTATATGGGGGAGGGATAGCTCAGTGGTTTGAGCACTGGCTTGCTAAACCCAGGATTGTGAGTTCAATCCCTAAGGGGGCTATTTAGGATACTGTGGCAAAAATTTGCCTGGGGATTGGTCCTGCTTTGAGCAGCAGGTTGAACTAGATGATCTCTTGAGGTCCCTTCCAACCCAGATATTCTATTATGTTTGTTTAACAAGTAGGTCCATCCCTAGTTATTTCTAGTTTATTAGGCCACAGTTTCCTAGTTTTCCTTTTGGTCACCCTAATAAGCAAGGAAATCATAGGACTTAGAGATTTCCAGGATATCGCTAACTTCGTGGATGAAAGAGAAGTGATGGGACAGGAGATAGATTTGTAGTAACTTCTTTACTTAGGCCCGATCTACGCTACGCGTTTATACTGAATTTAGCAGTGTTAAATCAAATTAATCCTGCACCCGTCCGCACAACGAAGCCCTTTATATCGATATAAAGGGCTCTGAATACCAGTATCTGTAATCCTTCCCGACGAGGGGAGTAGCACTGAAATTGGTATTGCCATGTCGCATTAAGGTTAGTGTGGCCGCAATACGATGGTATTGGCTTCTGGGCACTATCCCACAGTGCACCATTGTGACCGCTCTGGACAACAATCTGAACTCAGATGCACTGGCCAGGCAGACAGGAAAAGCCCTGCGAACTTTTGGATTTCATTTCCTGTTTGCCCAGCGTGGAGAGCTGATCAGCACAGGTGACCATGCAGTGCTCATCAGCGCAGATAAACATGCAGTCTGAGAATGGACCGTATGGGACTGTATGGGAGATACTGGACCTGATCGCTATATGAGGAGATGATTGCGTGCTAACAGAACTCCGTTCCAAAAGACAAAATGAAAAAACATTTGAAAAAATCTCCAAGGCCATGATGGAGAGAGGCCATACCAGGGACTTGGGGCGGCTCTAGGTATTTTGCCGCCCCAAGCACGCCAGGCAGGCTGGCTTCAGTGGCTTGCCTGTGGGAGGTCCCCGGTCCCGCGAATTCAGCAGCTCGCCGCGAGCCGCCAAAGCCGGGCACCAGTGAAACCTCCGCAGCACCGCTGAAGCAACCTGCCTAACACCTCTGTGGCGACCGCAGAGACCCCCCATGGCTGCCGCCCCAGGCATGCCTGCGTGCTGTTGCCTGGAGCTGCCCTGCCAGGGACCAGTACAGTGCGTGTGAAAGTTAAGGAGCTCAGACACCTACCAGAAAACCAAAGAAGCAAATGGAAGGTCCAGGCAGGGCCGCAGACATGCTGCTTCTACGCTAGCGCATGCAATTCAGGGAGTCCGCCACCACTACCCCACCCCTGACTGTGGATTCCAAGGTGGTGTAATCATAGGCCGTGCCTGAGGATCTGCAGATGGAAGATGAGAGAGGAGGAAGAAAGGAGAGACTTGCAAAGAGCCACAGCACTCCATTCTCTCAACAGCCAGGACCTTTCTAAGCCTAACAGAATTACCCTCCCAGCCTTCCCAAGCAATATCTCAGACAATGAAGCCATGGAAGGAACTCGGTGAGTGTACCTTGTAAATATAAAACATGGTTTAAAAGCAAGTGTTTTTAATGATTAATTTGCCTTGAGGACTTGGGATGCATTCACTGCCGTACAGCTATTGGAAAAGTTGTTAACGTGTCTGGGATGGAGCATAAATCCTCAGGGCCATCTCATGAAGCTCTCCTGGAGGTACTCCAGCCTTCACAGAAGGTTTCTGGCACGCAGCCTATTCCGTCCTCCATGGTAGACACTTGACCATGCCATGCATAGCAAGTAACTGGTATCATTGCATGACAAAGCCTGGCAGCGTATGTCCGGTTCTCTGGCATTCAACAACATCCTTCTTTATCTCGCTGTGTTATCCTCAGAAGTGATATCGTTATGGTAACCTGGTTAAAATACGGAATTTAATAAGGAACAGAGGTGCCATTCCACTGGACTGTTGCCTGTGCTGAAAAAAATCCTTCCTTAGCCAAGTGGTGGGCAACTGGCTCTGAGCTTTTTGCATTTGCTAACAGGGATCTTCTCATACCAAACCCCACGCGGTGGCAGTGGAGGGTGTGGCTAGCAGAGATCTCCCTGATACCAGCCACGCGTGTGGGGAAGGGTAATGCGATCATCCCGAGAATGGATGGGGGAAAGGGATGGTTCTGCTGCTGCATGTTAACAGGAAAGACGCAGCACTCAACGGCTTGCTTGGTATTGGGAAAGAGGCACAGAGTATATGAAGCTGCAGAAGCCGAAAGACAGTGGCTTACTCATGGCCGCATGCAACCCGAATTCTGTTGCCCGACCTGCATCTGTGATCTCTAACACCAAACTGCAGACACTCAATATAAGATCAAATGCGATCTGTACTGAAATCACATGTGCTATGTAAGGTGAATAGTGTTGTTCACTGTGAAAGAATATAACCATTGTTCTGTAAAATGTATCTTTTAAAATACTTCTCTCCCTTTTTTCCCTCCCTCCTGCAGCTGCAAATGTTTCAAGACTCCCTCCTCCGTCCCCGAAGGCTATCTCAGATAAAGCGGCGGAAAAAAAGACATGAGACGAAATGTTCTCGAAATCATGGAAGTGACCAGCAATGAAAGAGCTCATCTGAATGAGTGGAAGAACGTGGTATCAAATTAGAGAAAGATGCCAGTGAACGTGAGGAAGGAGAGACGCTCGAGATAAGAGTGGCGGCAGAAAAATCAGAGTGTCGACAAGAAGATCAGCGGCTGGCGGGATACAACACTGGGCTGCTGCTTGATCAAACTGACATGCCCCGGCGTCTGGTGGAGCTTCAAGACGGCAGCAGGATCACAGAGTGCCACTGCAGCCCCTGTATAGCCACCCTCCCCCTCACCATGTCCATACTTTCTCACCCAGACATGTAAGAATGCAGAGGAGGCTCCGTGCACCAGCCCACTCACCCCAGTGGACAGCCCAACTAAAAAGCTGTCATTATTTGAAAAATGTTGGGCTTTTCCTTCCTCCTAGCCCCCTCCCAAACCCCTACCTGGCTACCTTGTCAGTTCTCTCCCTCTTTTTATAATGAATTAATAAAGAATACATGATTTTTAAATGATAGTGACTTTATTTCCTTAAAAAGCAAGCTGTAATTGAAGCGGGGGGGTGGGTTGCTTACAGGGAATGAGTCAATCAAGGGGGCAGGTTTTCATCAAGGAGAGACAAGCACAACAGTCACACCATACCCTGTCCCATGATGAAACTGGTTTTCAAAGCATCTCTGATGTGTACCACTTTCTGGTGTGCTCTTCTAATCGCCCTAGTGTCTGACTGCGCGTAATCAGCAGCCAGGTGATTTGCCTCAGCCTTCCACCCCACCATAAAGGTCTCCCCCTTACTCTCACAGAGATTGTGGAGCACACAGCAAGCAGCAATAACAATGGGGATATTGGTTTGGCTGAGATCTGAGCGAGTCAGTAATGTGCGCCAGCGTGCCTTTAAACATCCAAATGCACGTTCTACCACCATTCTGCACTTGCTCAGCCTGTAGTTGAACAACTCCTGACTACTGTCCAGGGTACCTGTGTATGGCTTCATGAGCCATGGCATCAAGGGGTAGACTGGGTCACCCAGGATAACTACAGGCATTTCAACATCCCCAACTGTTATTTTCTGGTCTGGGAAGTAATTCCCTTGCTGCAGCCATTTAAACAGAGTAGTGTTCCTGAAGATGCGAGCGTCATGAATCCTTCCCAGCCATCCCACGTTGATGTTGGTGAAATATCCCTTGTGATCCACCAGTGCTTGCAGCACCATGGAAAAGTACCCCTTGCGGTTTATGAACTGGGTGCCCTGGTGCTCCGGTGCCAAGATAGGGATACTGGTTCCATCTATCACCCCACCACAGTTAGGGAATCCCATTTCAGGAAAGCCATCCACTATGACCTGCACATTTCCCAGAGTCACTACCTTCCGTAGCAGCAGCTTAATGATTGCTTTAGCTACTTGCATCACAGCAGCCCCACAGTAGATTTGCCCACTCCAAACTGATTCCCGACTGACCAGTAGCTGTCTGGCATTGCAAACTTCCAGAGGGCTATTGCCACTCGCTTCTCAACTGTGAGGGCTGCTTTCATCTTGGTATTCTGGCATTTCAGGGCAGGGGAAAGCAAGTCACAAAGTTCCATGAACCTGCCCCATTACCAGCATGATCTCCAAAGCGCAGGGGCCCGCGGTTTGAGAGAATTCTGTGTCCATGTCCTTATCACTCTCGTCGCCGTGCTGCCGTAGCCGCTGCCTCCTCCTTGCCTGGTTTTGCAGGTCCTGGTTCAGCATAGACTGCACGAGAATGCGTGAGGTGTTTACAACGTCCATGACTGCTGTCAGTGAGCTAAGCAGGCTCCATGCTTGCTGTGGTATGGAAGCTGCACAGTTCACCCAGGAAAAAAGGTGCGAAACGGTTTTCTGCCATTGCTTTCATGGAGGAAGGAGTGAGGCTATACCCAGAACCACCCGCCACAATGTTTTTTACCCCATCAGGCACTGGGATCTCAACCCAGAATTCCAATGGGCAAGGTAGACTGTGGGAACTATGGGATAGCTACCCACAGTGCAATGCTCTGGAAATCCACGCTAGCCTCGGTACATGGACGCACGCTGCCAAATTAATGTGCTTAGTGTGGACGTGTGCACTCAACATTATACAATCTTTTTCCAAATACCAGTTTCTGTAAAATTGGAATAATCCCATAGTGTAGACTTACCCTTTTTTAGTTGTGAAAAATAAAAGTATTGGGGGGTGAGAGAAGAAACTGTAGTGTGGAAGGATCACAGTTCAATTGACTATTATATAACTTTGCAACTCTCTATCTCCTCCAATCAGTAATAATCTACCTTAATATTCCACAGTGTGAAATGTTATAACCACAATCTCTACTTAATAGAGAAAACTTTGTTGTGCTGTTAATAACTGCACATAGTTTAAAATGTGAACATGGGATGTCTTAATTAGGTGAACCACAAGGTGGCGATATTAGCAAAGACGGTGCTGAAAATGCATCTTTTTGGACTCTGTCGGCACTCACTGGAAACTGCATGCAGACGTTTGGATCCAGACGGCAACGGGTCTGCGCCGGGAACGGATGACAAAGGATTACAGGGAAAGGGCGGTTGAATAATTACAAATAAAGTCAATATTGGCCGAGAAATCGTTTTCCCACTAGCACAACATATGAATGGCTGCAGCAGCTTTGCAGAGAGTCCTGTGTTTCAGATCTGACCCGGGAATGGCCGGCAGAATAGAGAATCGCTCCAGGAAAAGGCAAGTTCTGTCTTTCTTTGTATGTCTGTGTGTGTCCCTGGGGGCGTGTGAGGCGATCCGCTATTCTGTGCCTGAAGAGAAGAGAAGCGGGTCCCTACTTGCTAATATTGCAAAGGATTTGAAACTAGATGTAGGCAAATTGTCTAGTCGCAGTGCCCGGCTGAATTCTAAAAGCAGCAAGCAATATTTTGAGCTGAACACAGGCTCCGGGGATGTGATTATAAAGGAGAAAATAGACCGTGAGGATCTGTGCGGACAGAGGGACCCGTGTTTGCTGCAATTCGAAATTGTGTTGGAAAATCCACTGCAGCTGTACAGAATGGAGGTGCAGATAGATGATGTGAATGACAATTCCCCTAAATTCTCTAAAAATGAATTCGTTTTAAAAATGCCTGAACAGATCCCCATAAACACCCGCTTCCCCTTGGAAAGGGCCCGAGATTCAGATATAGGAACAAACGGCATCCAGAGTTACGCAATCAGCTCCAATGAACACTTCATCCTGGATGTGCTTTCCCAGGGGGACGGCAGTAAATACGCGGAGCTGGTATTAGAGAAACAATTAGATCGGGAGGAGCAGGCGCAGTTGATGCTGATTCTCACAGCTGCGGATGGGGGCCTGCCGCAGAGAACCGGCACAGCCCGAATATGCGTTAATGTGCTGGACAACAACGATAATTTCCCGCAGTTTAGTCAGTCGGTGTACAAAGTGCAGTTAATGGAAAATAGTCCGAGGGACACTTTGGTCACTAAGGTTGAAGCCAGTGATTTGGATCAAGGCTCAAATGCAGAAATCACCTATTCATTCCGGCAGGTGCCTGACAAAGTCCTCACGTTATTTCAGCTTAATCCGTTCACTGGCGAAATCACTGTTTTGGGGATAATTGATTTTGAAGACGCAGAAATGTATGAAATAGAAGTTCAGGCCACGGATGGCGGGGGGTTTACTTCGCGCTGCAAAGTCCTGGTACAGATCAACGACATGAATGACAACGCTCCGGAAGTGACACTGACATCCCTCACCAGCACCGTACCCGAGGACTCGTCCCCGGAGACAGTGGTGGCCCTGTTCAGTGTGAGCGACCGAGACTCCGGGGACAATGGCAGAACGCTCTGCTCCATTCAGGACAATGTCCCATTTGCTTTAAAATCGACTGTAAAGAATTATTACGAGCTTGTTACACAAAAGCCCCTGGACCGAGAGAAAGTGCCTGAGTATAACATAACCATCACAGCCACAGACCGGGGCACTCCGAGGCTCACCTCCGTGAGGGTCATCCGAGTTCAGCTATCGGATATTAATGACAACCCCCCTGTATTTAATGAAAGTTCATACGTCATGTACCTGAAGGAGAACAACCCCCCGGGCCTGTTGATTGGAACTGTCCGTGCTGCTGACCTAGACACAGAGCAGAATGCCAAAGTGACGTATTCGGCATTGCCTGGCAACATCGGTGACCTCCCCTTCTCCTCCTCCATCTCCATAAACTCGGAGAACGGGAAGGTGTACGCGCTGCAGTCTCTGGATTATGAGCAAAGGAGGGATTTCCAGGTTACAGTGAGAGCTGCAGATGGCGGGCCCCCGCCACTGAGCTCTGAAGTCATTGTCCGAGTTGTGATCATTGACGAAAATGACAACGCCCCCTTCATTTTATACCCTCTGCAGAACAGCAGCTCCCCCGCTAATGACCTGGTTCCCAGATCGGCGGAGGCGGGTTCCCTGGTGACGAAGGTGGTGGCTGTGGATGGAGATTCCGGTCAGAATTCTTGGCTTTCCTACCAGCTGCTCAAGGCCACAGACCCAAGTCTCTTCACTGTGGGGCTCCAAACCGGGGAAGTGAAAACCAGCAGGCCTATAACGAGCCCGGACTCTGTGAAACAGAAACTTATCGTCCTGGTTAGAGACAACGGAGAGCCGCCCAGATCCACCACCTCGACGCTTAATGTGCTTCTGGTGGATGGGTTTTCAGACGCTTACATGCAGTTACTGGATGTACCACAAGAGGAGGAGCAGCAGGACACGTTAACCCTGTATCTAGTCATTTCTTTGTCTTTCATTTCATTCCTTTTTCTGGTTTCTGTGGTAACGATTATCTCGGTCCGGCTGTACAAAACAAGGCAGTGCCGAGATCAGTATGTTCCATCGTCCAGGAACTTTTATAGTGACCGCAACTTCCCCACAAATCGTGCAGAGACGAGCGGCACTGGGACTCTGCCTCAATCTTATTGTTATGAGGTTTGCTTGACAACTGGGTCTGGTACCAGCGAATTTAAATTTCTCAGGCCGCTGGTACCATCTCTACCCGCTGACCCCATCGCTGCAGGAGGGTCCAATTTTGACTTTCAGATTAACTCTCAGCTAACGGAGGAGAAAGAATCGGTGAGCGAAGTGAGTGCTTATTTCACTCCATTTCCATCAATATCTTTCCTGAATATGTTTGTTTCTACTGCTATGAAAATTAGTTGGATGGAACATTTAGAAATGTTGAGAAATATTTCATGGTCTAGGGAGCTTTTCTGTTTATTGTCCAAGGTATTGTTCAAATTTTACTATGTCTTGGCTAATATAATTGCACAGTAACGCTCTAAAAGAGAGTTTTCCAAACTGATTCTGATCTTATTGCATTGTTTGTGTTCTCTACCAAGAAAGGTTGAAACTTGTCAGTATAAGTATCTGGATGTTATTTATCAAGGGCTTATTAACATCAGAATTATCTGACCTTTGTACAACATTCCTAAGGAGTCTGGATGAAGTCTAAATTTTACAGGGAAATTGAGGCAGAACTTGCTTCTTCAGCAGTGTTTTTGCTGAGATGTGGATATTAGGACTAATGCGTCAATATGTAATGCCAGAGATCAGGAAAACAAAGTAAAATAGAAGTATCTAAGGAAAATATATCTCCCCTCCATATGTAAGCTACACCTTAGTTATCCAGCAAATTCTTTTCTATGTGAGCAGCAAGCAGTGACAGAGTTTTCAATGAGGGGGATATTTATTGAGAGAATGGGCAGTGATTGCTTAAATCCTGTAAAATCACCATCAGTTCCAGCTTCATGAGTTTTTGTACGCATGACAATCAATGTGGATGTTATAGGCCAGTATTATATGATCACCGCAGTGGCAGTTAGTGGTAGTAACAGGATTTTTATAGGCAGCAAGCGTGAGAAATGGGTGAAGAACGGAATAGAGTCTAGAGTCCAAGGAGAGGCAATAATCTAGAGCAACTAAGAAAACTAACTGTGTACAAGTAATTTTCTATTGTTATTGATATGTATGTGTAGAAACACCGGTGGCTAGTACCTTGTCCAACAATGCTGAAAATACAGGGTCAGGTCCTCAGCTGTGGAAAAACTCCGATAGGCGCAACTGAGGGTGGGACGAGGTGTAATTCAATATAAAGCAGCCGGGTTTGGTACCGCTTAGCTCTCTGTTTTTGTATTGAATGGATGGAAGTTTATAGCCCGTGGGAAGTAATAATAGTGTCTGTTTTGCATTAGGAGATTGAATGTGTTTAATGATTGTAGGATAACACATAGGAGGCTGTATCCAAATGCATTCTCCTGACGTTACACTTATTGGTGGATAATATTTGTGTCCTCTCTGTGGTGACCTATGGCATTGACTCATATTGTACTTTCCCTGAAGCAAATCCCTCAGGAAGAGAGGGCCCAGGAGATTCCACTTCATGGAGTTTGCTACCGATCTTACCCTCAGGTGGAGGGATGTATTAAGGGAGAAAAGGAAGGTGCACAAAGAATACAAGGAGTGTGGGTCGATGGGAGAAATAAATCTGACTCCTCAGAGGGAGTGTTCCCCATCTTCTTCTCTGTTGCAGCCCCCTCCTCCCCTTTCTCTGTTTTCTCCATGGACAGAGGAAATCCAGAAGCCAAATCTGATGGAATCGTCACCTCCCGCTGGTCTTGCTTGAAGTATTTCTCCTGGTTTGGGAGGGGAGCAGGCATTAGAATTAACTGTAAAAATGGGAGAACGTGATGCAAAACTTAATACCCCCTATTCTATACACAGTAGCCAAATGCCATCATTTTCTGCTCCCTTCCACCAGAACAAATGTGAAGGAGCATCTAGCCTTTAGAAAATACAGAGAAAGCAGCTCAAGAATAAGTGCTGCCTTAATTCAGGCTCTTCGTTTTCTAGATAATGGATACAACTAAAATGAGGTTTTATGGGCCCGGTGGTTGCAAAGAGTTTACAGATTCCCCTCCCTCCCCCCAAAGAGAGAGAGTGAGTTACAATAATCAAGCAGTGTTTCAGATAGAGTTTGTCATTCAAGAATAATTTTGTGACACCAGTCCTAACAAATACCTTTAATCTAGGAACTTGCGGTTGTTGTGACTATTAGTAATGGCTAATTGGTGAATTATTATAACTATACATGAATATGTGTATAGTTTTAAAAAATCCTATAGATTACAGAGTCTTTTTTCTCTGTAAAAATGAAATGAAGGTTTTAGATAGCTTAATCTACTGCCAAGAATCCTGAATTAATTAAAACAGATATCTCTATTTGTGAAAGTAAAACGTACTCCCAGAGACATTTTAGTATAAATTGTCATTTCTAATTATTACCTAAAAATAACCTGGAATTCAAAATAATTAATGAATCCTTTGATTATAGTAATTTATTTTGGGATAACAGTCTGGATTTGGATACCTAAGATAGAATGGCAAATGCTCCAAAAGAAAACCCGCACTTCCCCTTCAGAAGATGTAAACAGCAAATACAAAACTGATATTAAAGACATCAATATGCCAGCTGGTGTAAATTGACGTAGCATCGCTGTAGTAAATGGGGGGGGGGAGAGCCAGTTTACAGCATAAGAACA
Source organism: Chelonoidis abingdonii (assembly GCF_003597395.2). Lineage (NCBI taxonomy): Eukaryota > Metazoa > Chordata > Testudines > Testudinidae > Chelonoidis > Chelonoidis abingdonii. Next base: position 72,970,802 of record NC_133775.1, on the reverse strand, counting down.
TCTGAGCATCTGACACTTTGACAGCCTTGATCATGAAAAAAATCAGAGTTTATGCTGGCACTTTATAGGAGCTATGCAGCAATCCTACAGAAAGTATTAACCAACAGTTGATTAGTTGCTATCAAAATAAGTTATTCTTAACTCTTACAAATCTATTTTAAAAAATTAAGACATATCTAGCTGATTATTGTTACTGCTAATGATCCTGGCCACAAATTTGCCCTGATTTTTCAGTCATTGAGTACCCATCACTCCCATTGAGTTCTGGAGAGTTCTGGGTACTAAACAGTTCTGAAAACTAGGCCCAAGATGTCTGGAATTGGACACACACAACCATTGACCACATTTCAACATTTTGGCTTAAACAAACAGCAAGATAATTATCTTTTGAATCAGCCACCTAAATTACAGTAACGCCTTTCTGGGTATGTAATTGTAAACACCTCACAGGGGATGTAAGATGTTCCAGATAGTTTTTGAAAGACAGAAATACAAATAGAAATACGACAAAGTGGATATGGCTGTACTTGGCTTATCAAATTACATTTACTTCTGAATTTTCACATTGTAAATTTTCCCTCCAAGTTATGTAGATACACAGTGCCATCTTTTAGGATTTCATTAAACATGAGCATTTATATTTTACAATGTAGGTACAGGCCAGATCCTGCTCCCATTGCAATCAGTGACAAAACTTCTGTTGACTTCAAATAGAACGGTATCCCAGCCACAATTCTGTAAGATGAAGCCCTGATTGCATGTCCCCCAGTGCATACTAATGCCTGTGTTCTTCATAACAGCCAATAACGACACCACATCATTCTGTATTGTTTGCAGGTCAGAGCTTCTGTTTCTGAAGACTCCATGCCCAGATCTTCAGGTGAAGGCTGTATTGTTAACAAGGTGATAGAGATAAATGAGAACTGTGGTCAAAACGGTTGGCTTTTCTACCAATAGATGAGAACAACCAACTCTGTTCTGTTCAACTATCAGACGCCATAAAGGAGAAATGAGAATCAAGAGGCTTATCGCCCTCCAAGAAACTTTCAAGAAGGCCTTTTCTGTAAGAGATCAAGGATATGTATTTCTACATTATGTAATTCTTTATTCCTGGTTTTTCACTTAGACCTTTGTGTTTGTGGTATGGCTATTGAAGAAGAGCAGGAGCTCCTATAGCATGCTTTCTTTGTAGATTCCACCTACCCCTTAGTGTATTATTATTAGAGCTTAACGACTTCTACTTTATCTAGATATAAAGGAAACATAATAAGTCAAACCTAAGCTTTAACAGTAATTTATCATAAACCACCTTTCCTATGATTCTCCCTTATGGAGATGATTATGTAATAGTGTGTTGATTTTCTGAAACCTCTTTTCAATGTACAAGTTTAATGTTCAATGAAAATTAAGACTAAATTTCACTTACAAAGTAATTATGTATTAACAAATAGAAGCTGGTTAAATTAAAGCTGCTTGGCTGCAATGTACATTGCATATTTGGTTGAGAGGTCGAGCTTTGTGTATATTGTAAAATGTATTTTTTCAAAATGGTAGTCTTTTTTTCTAACCATATGAAACTGAAACTAATAGTTATAAAACATTTTGAGATCCTTGCTTAAAAGATACTGTAAAAGTGAAGAGTAATATTGCATTAGTAGTATGTTAGTAAAATAGGTTCAAAGTGATACTATAAACTTTAAACACTTTGTAGTGTGTAATGAGTTAAGATAAATCCCTTTCCTTCTGTCTTCATTTAATTTCATTACCAAATATAATATTTAAGTTAAAGGGAACATGGTGTAATTTTCCACGTTGTTTACGAGGTTTTAAAAATCAAGTTTCTGGTACCCATAACACTAATAAAAATAATTTTTAAAAGGGCTTTAGACTGATTTTTTTATCCGTTGATTCTGAGGATTGGTAGCTGTGCTGGCAGATCAAGTTCTGTGAAGCAAAGTCATCAGGGGACATGTTATTAAAGCACTGATTTCTAATGACCTGTTCTGGGGTCTAGTGGATGGACTGTTTCTCCAGAACGTGAGGGCTTGTGGCCCGTGTATGCAGGAAGGAAGGCTATGAAATTTAATTCCATTGCTAGCAGGTGGAGAGGAAGGGAGTGTGGGAAAGTACAGACCTATAAACATGTCCTTTTTTACATTAATGAGTCACTCCCAGGCAGCAAAGGAAATGCAGCTCCCATTGAAGTCAGGCAAACATTGGTTCCATCTACAAATGTTCATTAGATGGGAGACGTTGGGGAAATTTCTTCTGACATTTAGCTAAAACATAAAAGGAATGAAAAATGTATCAGACAAATAAATACCTGGACCAATGTTTTTAAAAACTAGAGTTAAAAGGTGGGTTCTTAAATCCTCATACTGACACTGAAATAATGACCTAATTTTCCAAAGCGCTGAGCACCTTCCATCGAAGCCAGTGTAATTGAGCCTGTTCAGCACTTTCAAACACTAGACCAATCCTTTGTAGGTGCCTAAATATGGTTTAAAAACCTAGCTTCAGGCCATCATGTCTGAAAATCTTGAACCCCTGTACAAAACTGGACTGCACGAGTCCTTCCCCTTTTCACACCGAACTTCAAATGTGAGGGGAGGAGAATTTTGGGTTTTGCATCTGCACTCAATAGATCTGTCATATTTTAGGGGAAATCCAGTACCTGTAAACTATTAGCTGGGTATTCCCAGTAGGGGCGGCTCTAGACATTTCGCCGCCCCAAGCAGGGTGGCATGCCTGCAAGAGGTCCACCATAGCTGGCTTCCGCCCTCCCGGCGACCGGCAGAGTGCACCCCGCGGCATGCTGCCCCAAGCACGCGCTTGGCGTGCTGGGGTCTGGAGCCACCCCTGATTCCCAGGGCCCAAGGACATTTAGCCTATTTGGCACTATTTTTACTATTGTGGGTGGCCTCTGGCAGTGTTTTAGTGCAGAGTTCCTTTTTGGGCACATAGCAGAAGTTTGTTGTCTTAAATTTCCCAACCTTGTATCTTTGCTGAGCATAGGTTCTATCTGTTTCATTCAGGGATCCCACTTCTAGCTGACATTCTTCCATATTTTTCTGGATTCTTATTATACTTTCCTGTCTTTTATTCAGGAATGTTCAGTCTTTGGGATATAGTCATAGCAATTTCCCCATACTTCCTGCAATGATTACGGAATTAGGTTCTGATGTTCCTTGTGGCAAATTGCCGGTACTGTTCTCTGGGTCTCGCGCTTTCTCTTCTCTGGGGTAGGTTCAGGGCGATATTGCTTGCCTCTGAACCAGTTCTTAATCACTCCCCTAGTGTCCTTGGAGGAGGGAAGTGGAGAGGAGAGGACCTGGGCCCGCCCTCTACTCAGTCTCCAACCCAGGGGCCCTGGGGTTGTGGAACCACTTGACTAGCGGTTTCTTCCCTGGGTTACTTCCATCTCATACCCGTCAGCTTGTGAAGGGCTTTCTCGCCTCTCTTCTATAAAGCCTGGTGCCCTTACCTAGGTTTCTGTTTGGGGTCTTCACCAATCCACGCAGCACTCCTCCAACCGCTTTTCTCTCTGGACAAACTCTTTCTCCTTCTGCAATCGCACTCTGCTCCAATCCAACCTTTCTCTTCACTACCACACCCTGGCTGACTGAAGCAGGGTTAATCCATGACTGGAGTCAGGTGCTCTAATTGGAGTCAGGTGCTCTAACTGGAGTCAGTGCTCTAATTGGAGTACAGGTGCTCATTGGCACACAGCTGTACTAGTAATCAAAGCAAACCTCCTCCTTGGCAGGGGAATAAGGCCCCCTGCATAACACTCTTATGCTGGCCTCTGCCATGCTGTACAATTCCTCCATCAAAGTGAAAGGAATTTCTGCAAAGGAATGTCTCTTACTTCAGAACGCTGGAAAATGCATATCAAAGTTACAGTTAACATGAAGATAAACACACAAGGTAAGGAAACCGTAGTATTTCAACATGCTATCACGATTAAATAGTAGCCTAGAAACACAGGAAATCACACAATGTGAAAGTGAGGTGGCTTACCGTTAATCGATTTAAACAGCATTAAATCGGATTTAACACTGTACCGTGTCCACACTAACAAACACTCTTTAATATCGATATAAGAGCAACTTTAAATCGATTTCTGTACTCCTCCAGACGAGAGGAGGTAGACTAAATCGATATAAAACATATCGGATTAGGTTTAGTGGGATGGAAATCGACGTTATGCCTCCTCACAGGCCGTATCCCGACAGTGCAACCACTGACCGCTTCGGACAGCAATCTGAACTCGGATCAGCGGGCAGGTAACAGGAAAAGCCCCGCGAACTTTGAATTACAGATTTTCCTGTTGCCCAGCGTGGAGCCTGGACACATGGGGGCGATGCAGTCCCAATCCAAAAAGAGCTCCACAATGGACCGTACGGGAGATACTGGAATCTGATCGCTGTAGCTGGGAAGACACCATCTGTTCTAACAAAGCTCCATTACGGACATGAAATGCCAAAGCGTTCGATAAAAAATCTCGAGGCTACACAGTGCTGCGTGACAAGCGTAACAAGAAGCCACAGACAAATGGACGCTCATAGGAGGGAGGGGGTCTGAGATTCCGCTTCCACAGTCCACAGCGCGTGCTCTGAAAATGTATTTGCATTCTTGGCTGAGCTCCCCAATAGCTGTAGGATTCAAACACAGTGCTGGCATGGTTGAGGGAATCAGCTCCTCAGTTTTCGTTCCCATCATCGCACGTTGGAAAAGGGAAGAATCATTTCTTGACTTCTTTTCAATGTTCACCCTATGTGTACTGATGCTGCTGGTGATGTGATGGGCTGGCAGCAGTGAAGTAGCAGTATTCGCTCCCTCTTCCCCTCTATGGTGGCAGATCGGTGCAGAGGATGGTAACTGTTCATCAGACCCTGATGCTACCAATGCTTTTAACTGAATATGGGGTTGCCGTGGTAAAACCAGGAATGATTCGGGTCACACTCACAGTAGAATAGGACAGAACGGCTAGTAACAATCTTCATCATAGCATGGGGCTGAATCCGTCAATCAGGGCGCGCCCGCGTAAGAAGAGAAGGCGTGAGCGGGGCTGAGCGCGAACAGCAGCATGCGCTCCGCTGCCCGCACTGCTTATGTCCTCCTGGCTGTGCAGTAGGGCCCGCGGAAGGCGCCTCGGCCCCATTTGTTAGCGTGCGAGCTAACAATCTCCGTTTCTTATCCTGCATTTCTTATACACTCATGACACAATGGTGGGGGACACTGCCACGGTACCCAGGAAGGTTTGCGGGAAGAGGGAAGCAACCGGGTGGGTTGTTGCAGGGGCCAGAGACCCCCGTGAGTACTGCACGGAGCAGCTGTGCTCTGATAAACACGGCCTCTATACACTTGCCCCTAATTCTAGGCAGGATGACTCTATTTTAGAAACCATAAAGGAGGGATTGACTCAGGGAGTCATTCCAAGCTTTTGCTTTTGCGCCCTGGCCGATCTCAGCCAGGGCACTCATGATAGCAGCACACAGTACAGAGGGGAGAGATAACCGTCATCTTCGTGCCAGTTTAACTCTGGCCAGTAGACTAGAACAGAAAAACTGGTAACCATCTCTGCTATCTGCAAAAGCAAATGATGCTGCGCTGGAGTACTCGCCTCTGTCCGTAGCATCCAGTACACATACGTGGCCGGAAAAAAAAAAAAACGCTGAACGGGCGTCCATGAAATTGCCGTGCTAAATGCGTACTCCAGGGCAATCCAGGGAAAAACGGCACGAAAGGATTGTCACTCTGTTGTTTTCCCCGAAGGAAGGAATGAGTGACAGGCAATTTACCATCAGAGCCACCACGAACAATGATTCAACCCAGAATTCCCAAGGGCCGGGGAGACTGCGGGAACTATGGGAATAGCTACGGAATAGCTACCCACAATGCAACGCTTCAAGAAATCGATGCTAAGCTCAGTGGACCATGGACGCACAATGCCGAATACTACTGTGGTCCTATGTGCGTGGCCGCGTGAAATTGAATTTATAATATCAGTTTTATGAAACCGATTTTAGCTAATTCGATATTATCGCGTAGTGTAGACGTGGCCTTAGACTCTGTCATGACAGAAATATTCTGAAAAGCTGAGCAACTGCAATTGTGACTATCCCAGTATTGACTCATTCTCTGCCTGAGTTCATGGCTGCTTTTTCCCACCGTCAGACACCACATATTGGAAGATGAGAGAGAGGATTTTCTCCATTCATTAGCACTTTCCTTTTAAGACTGTTGTTAAATGATTGACAGCTGATGGAATAGAAAAAACAATCAAAATATTACATGTCCAACATATTTCGAAATTCTGTTAATTTTTCTAATGGTAATGGAAGCTCCTTACTCAAGGGCTCCATTCAGATTTTGGTTGGGGCGAGGAGCGGACTTTAAACGCGATTTTGGGAGATAGGAGCACTGTATCTAATTCTTATATAAAGAAAGAAAATTAAATAAATATTAAACCCACTCAGCTCTAATACTAACATGTTCTTACATCTTGTGACAAGTCACTTAAGGGACATGGTTAGGTTTAAAATGTTAATGTATATTTTTATTTTGATACTAACTTTGTGGAGAGAGAGAGTCCTGGTCTACATTACTGGGTTAGGTCGAATTTGGCAACGTTAGGTCAGTATGACAATAACTGCATCCATACAACCAATCCCATTCCATCAACCTAAAGGACTCTTAAAATCGATTTCTATACTCCTCCCCGATGAGGGGAGTAGTGCTAAAATCGACCTAGCAGGTACGCAGGAAAAGCCCCGAGGAACTTTTGAATTTCATTTCCTGTTTGGTCAACGTGGCAAACTCAGCAGCACTCAGCAGCACAGATGACCGTGCAGTCTCACCAGAATCGTAGAGCGTAGAATGTTTCTATGCTTCCCCTATCATCTCCATCCCTGAGGTTATCACAGATTAGAAGGCAAAAAAAAACCCCACACTCGTAATGACATGTTTTCCAAGCTCATGCAGTCCTTCTGCACTGATAGGGCACAACTTAATGGTGTGGAGGCATTCAGTGGCAGAGGCCAGGAAAGAATTAAGTGAGTGTGAAGAGCGGAGGCAGGACGCAATGCTGAGGCTAATCGGGGAGCAAATGGACATGAGGAAGCATCTGTTGGAGCTGCAGGAAAGCCAACAAGAGCACAGACCCTCACTGCATCCACAGTATAACTGCCTACCCTCCTTCCCACGTTCCATAGCCTCCTCACCCAGACGCCCAAGAACGCAGGTGGGGAGGCTCCAGGCACCCAGCCACTCCACTCCAGAGGATGGCTCAAGCAACAGAAGGCTGTCATTCAAACAGTTGATTTTTAGTGTGGCTACAATAAGCAATGTGACCTTGTCCTTCCCTCCTCCTCCACCTCACCTGGGCTACCTTGTCCATTATCTCATTTTTTTCATTAATAAAAAAAAAATAATAGTTTCAAAAATAATAGTTACTTTATTTCAAAAGGGGAGGGTGGTTGGCTTACAGGGAATTAAAATCAACAGAGGGGGCAGGTTTGCATCAAGGAGAAACACACACAACTGTCACACCGAAGCCTGGCCTGTCATGAAACTGGTTTTCAAAGCCTCTCTGATGTGCAGCACACCTTGCTGTGCTCTTCTAATCACCCTGGTGTCTGGCTGCTCAAAACTGGACATCAGACAATTTGCCTCAACCTCCCACCCAGCCATAAATGTCACCCTCTTACTCTCACAGATATTATGGAGGACACAGCAAGCAGCAATAACAATGGGAATGTTGGTTGTGCTGAGGTCTGACCAACAGCACCAGCGAGCTTTTAAATGTCCAAAGGCACATTCTACCACCATTCTGCACTTGTTCAGCCTAGAGCTGAACTGCGTCTTATTACTATCCAGGCTTCATGAATGGATCCCCCGAGCAGGAGAGCAGGAGAGCAGAGTTGCAGTGGAAGCGGTGGACGAGGATGGTTAGCAGTCCTACTTCACCATCTGCTGCCAGTAGCACCCAGGAGGATCAGAAGGGATCCCCTGAGCTCGTGGCCGGGAGCAGGAGAGCAGAGTTGCAGCCAAAGCGGTGGAGTCATACACCATGCCCTGGAGGTTGCTAGGAGCTGGGCAGGGAAGACATTCCCAACCTACATGTCCAATGAGGATGGTTAGCAGTCCTACTGCACTGTCTGCTATGCAGGCAAGGTGCTGCTGCTGTGTAGCAATGCCAGCTGCTGCAGGTGCTTCTGTGTCGAATACTTGGAAGTCTGGGTAGGGCAAGGTATCTCGGCCAAGGCAAAAGGGCAAGAGCTTTGGAGCTGTTACATGTGTTAACCACAGAAGTGCTATGGGGTGTTACAACGCCGACTGGTCTGGAATGTACATCCGCAAGACTTCTTCACCAGCAACAACGGACAGGAATATGATGCACCTAAAATCTAAAAAGACCCACACATTTTCCAGAGCCACTACCCTTGATAACAGAATGTCAATGATTGCATTGGCTACTTGGATCACACCAGCCACCACAGTAAACTTGCCCACAACAGCAACGGTGACAGTTAGCTGAGCAGGCTCCATGCTTGCCATGATATAGCATCTGCATGGGTAATCCAGGAAAAAAGGCGCAAAACAATTGTCTGCTGTTGTTTTCATGGAGGGAGGGGTGACTGATGACATGTACCCAAAACCACCTGCGACAATGTTTTTGCCCCATCGGGCATTGGGAGCTTAATCCAGAATTCCGATGGGTGGCAGAGACTGCGGGAACTGTGGGATAGCCACAGTGCACCACTCCGTAAGTCAATGCTAGCCATGGTAGTGAGGATGCACTCCACTGACTTAATGTGTTTAGTGTGGACATACAAAATCAACTGTATAAAATGGATTTCTAAAAATTGACTTCTATAAAATTGACCTAATTTTGTAGTTTAGACATACCCAGAGAGAGAGAGAGAGAAGAAAAGACCCTATGAGGACTTCTGGGTTGTATCTCAGCTCTGTGAGGGGAATGCAGTCTATTAGGTTACTGGGGGGAAGAGGGGAGGAGAAGAGAGATATATCTGGGTTACATATAAGAATGTCGGCATGGCCATACTGGGTCAGACCAATGGTCCATCTAGCCCAGTATCCTGTCTTCCAACAGTGGTCAATACCAGGTGCTTCAGAGGGAATGACCAGAACAGGAATTCATGGAATGATTCATCCCCTGTCACTCAGTCCCAGGTTCTGGCAAACAGAAGCTAGGGATACTCAGAACATGGTGTTGTATCCCTGCCCATCCTGACTAATAGCCATTAACGGACCTATCCTCCATGCACTTATCTAGTTCTTTTTCGAACCCTGTTATAGTTTTGGCCTTTACAACATTCCCTGGCAAAGAGTTCCATAGTTTGACTGTAAAGAAATACTTCCTTTTGTTTGTTTTAAATCTGCTGTCTATTAATTTCATTGGTTGACCCTTAGATCTTGTGTTATATGAAGGAATAAATAACAATTCTGGATTCATTTTTTTCACGCCATACATGATTTTATAGATCTGTATCATATGCCCTCTTAGTCATCTCTTTTCCAAGATGAAAGGTCCCAGTCTTTTTAATCTCTCCTCAAACAGAAGCTGTTCCATACCCCTAATAATTTCTGTTGCCCTTCTCTAACTTTTTCAAATCTAACATACCTTTTTTTGAAATGGAGTGATCAGATCTTCAGGCAGTATTCAAGATGTGGGAATACCATGGGCTTATATACAGGCAATATGATATTTTCTGTCCTTTTATCTATCCCTTTTCTAATGATTCTCAATATTCTGATATTTTTGATTGCCACTGCACATTGAGCAGATGTTTTCAGAGAACTAGCCGCAATGACTCCAAGATCTTTTTCTTGATGGCTAACAGCTCATTTATACCCCATCATTTTGTATGTACAGTTGGGATTATGTTTTGCATTTATGAATACTGAATTTCATCTGCCTCAACCAGTTTTGTGAAATTGTTTTATAACTCTTTGCAGTCAGCTTTGTTTTTTACTATCTTGAGTAATTTTGTATGGTCCACAAATTTTGCCACCTCACTGTTTACCTCTTTTTCCAGATAATTTATGAATAGGTTGAATAGGACTGGTCTCAGTACAGACCCCTGGGGGACACCACTATTTACTTCTCTCCATTATGAAAACTGGCCCTTTGTTTCCTATCTTTTAACTGGAGCGCCTGGTAATGCTTTCATGATCAGCTCGGGATCCTTAATTTAATTTAATTACAAGCTTTTTGTTATCCTAATCACCCTGCCTCTGTTTATAAACAAACTTGCTGCACCAAGGACCAAAGGTGGAAGCAGTATAGAACTCATGTTCCTCACTCAACTGTGTTGCAGTTAAAAGCTCCTTCTGCAGCTAGGGCATGGGCTGTGAGCAGATCTCCAATAGGAAATGGGGCGGGGGTAGGCAAGAGCTCTCACCTGCCCCTCTGAATGACACCCCTGTCCTTATGCAAAGTTATCAGTCCTGTTAGTGGGTTTTCAAGTGCCATATAACCATTGTATCAAATTAAGAAAATGCTCTAAAGAAGCAGAACAGGGTTATTAGCTAAAGCCTGTGCTGTTTTAAATTATATTTCTATTTCTGTTAGTGGTAGTGGTATTTAGAAGGTTCAGTATATGAACCACAATAAATATCTGAGTAATATTAAGGTGGGGGGGTCTCTATTTTCTGTTCCTTATAGAGTTTGTGAGAAATTGGTCAAAGTCATCATTAAATGTCTGTAGTGCTTGTGACTGTGTGAACAGTAAGAATGAATTAATTCAGGATCCATTTCCAGGACCTGGTTGTCAAGGTTTTTTTCCCTTTAGCATCCAAAGAGTGGGGACCTGCATGATCACTTTTAAGCTTAATTACTAGCTTAAATTTGGTATGCTGCCACCAGCCAAAAATATAGGGTTTGGCACACTTCCTGTTCCCCCAAAACCTTCCCTGGGGAACCCAAGACCCAAATCCCTTGGGTCTTAAAACAAGGAGAAATAAACCATCCCCCTCTTCCCCCAGTCTTTCCCCCTGGGTTGCTTGGAAGCTACACAGATCCAAACTCCTTGGATCTTAAAACAAAGAGGAATTAACCATTCCTTCCTTTTCCCCCACCCATCCCTGGTGAGTTTAGACTCAATCCTTGGATTCCAAAAGAAGGAAAAATCAATCAGGTTTAAAAAGAAAGCTTTTAATTAAAGAAAGAAAAGTAAAAATTATCTCTGTAAATCAGGATGGAAAATGCTTACAGGGTACTCAGATTCATATCGCTAGGGGACTCCCCGCCCCCACCTGAGATTCAACAGTTACAGCAACCAGAGGTAAAATTCTTCCAGCAAAGACACATTTACAGTTAAAACAAACATAAGACTAATCCGCTGCCTGGCTTCTTTACAATTTTGAGACATGAAAGACTGATTCAGAGAGATTGAAAACACCGGGTGTACGTTGGTCCCCTTAGCCCAACAGTGAACAATGAACAAACATAAATCACAAAAGCTCTCCCACTAAGATTTGAAAGTATCTTGTCCCCCCATTGGTCCTCTGGTCAGGTGTCAGCCAGGTTCACTGAGCTTCTTAACCCTTTACAGGTAAAAGAAACATTAACCCTTAACCATCTGTTTATGACACTGGTCAAAAAGAATCAATGAGAAAACCTACTCTTGGATTTGTGGATATTAATTATTTAATAACTGTAAAACTTTTGAAGATGAAATGTGCTACAGAAGTACAACTATTATTATAGATAATTGGATTTGTGCATAAATATCTGTCCAACATACCTGGATAAATGATATGAAAGTACATGTATGCTTCCTTGCTATTCCCTTGTAATAATGTAACTGGACTGCGTACTGTAGCAATAGTCTTGAAGGGTTCCTAATGATGGTGTAGCCAGGAGGGCTTGGCTTCCTTGACCACAGGATGCTGTTCCAAGAAGAAGAACTGCTAAACATAGATGGGGTCCACCTATCGAGGAAGGAGAAGAGCATATTTGGCTACAGACTGGCTCACCTAGTGAGGAGGGCTTTAAATTAGGTTCAACAAGAACAGGTGACCAATGCCCACAGGTAAATAAAAAACATGGAGACCTGGGAGAAGGTTCATAATCTGAGAGGAGCATGGGCTGTTATAACAAAGAAAAGGGAGAGACAAGATAGAACTGTGGGGGTGGGAATCAAATCAGTATCTTAGATGTCTGTATACTATGCTATATGTGCGAAGTATGGGGAATAAGCAGGAAGAACTTGAAATGTTAGTAAATAAACACAACTATGACATAGCTGGTATCACGAAGACTTGGTGGGATAATATGCATGACTGGAATATTGGTATGGAAGGATACAACTTGCTCAGGAAGGACAGGCAGGGGAAAAAGGGAGGAGTAGTTGCCTTCTATATTAAAAATGTATAAACTTGGACTGAGGTTGAGATAGAAATAAGAGACAAACTTGTTGAAACTCTCTGGGTAAGGATAAAAGTGGTAAAAACGAGGGTGATGTCATGGTCGGGGTCTACTACAGACCACCAAACCAGAAAGAAGAGGTGGATGAAGCTTTTTTTAAACTAACAAAATCATCCAAATCGGAGAACTTGGTGGTGATGGAGGACTTCAACTACCCAGACGTCTGCTGGGAAAATAATACAGCAGGGCACAGATAATCCAGCAAGTTCTTGGAATGTATTGGAGACAATTTTTTTTATTTCAGAAAGTGGAGAAAGCTACTGCAGGAATGCTGTTCTAGATTTTATTTTGACAAATAGGGAGGAACTGGTTGAGAAATTGCAAGTGGAAGGCAACTTGGGTGAAAGTGATGATGAAATTATGGAGATCATGATTTAAAGGAATGGTAGGAGGGAGAACAGCACAATAAAGACAATGGATTCCAAGAAGGCAGACTTAGCAACTCAGGGAACTGGTCGGTAAAATACCATGTGAAGCAAGTCTAAGGGGAAAAACAAAGACAGTTGGCAGTTTTTCAAAGAGACATATTATTAAGGGCACAGGAGCAAACTATCCTACTGCATAGGAAAGATAGGAAGTATGGCAAGATACCACCCTGGATTAACCAGGAGATCTTTAATGATCTAAAATGCACAAAAAGAGTCCTACAAAAAGTGGAAACTCAGTCAAATTACAAAGGATGAGTATAACAAATAACACAAGTATGTAGGGAGAATATTAGAAACGCTGAGGCACAAAATTAGATCAAACTAGCTAGGGACATAAAAGGAAACAATAAAACATTCTACATATAAATTAGAAGCAAGAGAAAGACCAAGGATAGAGTAGGCCTGTTACTCAATGAGGGGGGATTGACAATAACAGAAAATGTGGAAATGGCAGAGGTGCTTAATGACTTCTTTGTTTCAGTTTTCACTAAGAAGGTTTGTGGTGGTTGGACATCTAACATAGTGAATGCCCGTGAAAATAAGGTAGGATCAGAGTCTAAAATAGGGAAAGAACAAGTAAAAAATTACTTAGACAAGATAGATGACTTCAGATCCCCATGGCCTGATTAAATGCATCCCAGAATACTCAAGGAGCTGACTGAGGAGCTATCTGAGCCATTATCAATTATCTTTGAAAGGTCGTGGAGGATGAGAGGCATTCCAGAAGACTGGAAAAGGGCAAATATAGTGCTCATCTATAAAAAGGGAAATAAGGACAACCTGGGGAATTATAGACCAGTCAACTTAACTTCTGTACCTGGAAAGATAATGGAGCAAATAATTAAGCAATCAATTTTCAAACACCTAGAAGAAAATAAAGTGATAAATAACATTCAGCATGGATTTGTCAAGAACAAATCATATCAAACCAACCAATAGTTTTCTTTGATGAGATAACAAGCCTTGTAGATAGGGACAGAACCGACTCTAGGCACCAGCAAAGCAAGCACATCCTTGGGGCAGCACAATTCCAGGGGCAGCCATTCTTTTTTTTGCTTGGGCAGTTGTGCTCTCGGAGCTTGGAGTGGCATATTTTTTGCTCGAGACCATAAAAAAACTAGATCCAGCCCTGTATAGGGGGAAGCGGTAGACATGGTATATTTTGACTTTATTAAGGCTTTTGATACTGTCTTGCATGACCTTTTCATAAATAAACTAGGGAAATGCAGCCTAGATAGAGCTGCTATAAGGTGGGTGCATAACTGGTTGGAAAATCATTCCCAGAGAATAGTTATCAGTGGTTCACAGTCATGCTGGGAAGGCATAATGAGTGGAGTCCCTCAGGGATCAGTTCTGGGTCCTGTTCAGTTCAGTATCTTCATCAATTATTTAGATAATGGCACAGAGAGTACACTTATAAAGTTTGTGGATGATACCAAGCTGGGAGGGGTTGCAAGTGCTTTAGAGGATAGGATTAAAATTTAAAATGATCTGGACAAGCTGGAGAAATGATCTGGAGAAACCAGAGAAATGGCAAATATGATTAAATTCAGTAAGGACAAATGCAAAGCACTTCACTTAGGAAGGAACAATCAGTTGCACACATATAAAATCGGAAATGACTGCTTAGAAAGAAGTACTGCGGAAAGGGATCTGGATGTCATAGTGGATCACAAGCTAAATATGAGTCAACAGTGTAACGCTGTTGCAAAAAAAGCAAACATCATTCTGGGATGTATTAGCAGGAGTATTGTAAGCAAGACAGGAGAAGTAATTCTTCCACTCTGAGTTGATTAGGCCTCAACTGAAGTATTGTGTCTAGATCTGGGCACCACATTTCAGGAAAGATTTGGACAAATTGGAGAAAGTCCAGAGAAGAGCAAAAAAATGATTAAAGGTGTAGAAAACATGACCTGTGAGGGAAGATTGAAAAGACTGGGTTTGTTTAATCTGGAGAAAAGAAGACTGAGAGGGGACATGATAACAGTTTTCAAGTACATAAAAGGTTGTTACAAGGAGGAGGGAGGAAAATTGTTCTTTTTAACCATGGAGGATAGACAAGAAGCAATGGACTTAACTTGCAGCAAGGGTGGTTTAGATTGGATATTAGGAAAAACTTCCTAACTGAGCACTGGAATAAATTGCCTAGGGAGGTTGTGGAATCTCCATCATTGAGGATTTTTAAGAGAAGGTTGGACAAACACAGGGCAGGGATGGTCTAGATAATACTTAGTCCCGCTTCAAGTGCAGGGGACTGAACTAGATGGCCACTCGAGGTCCCTTCCAGTTCCTCGATTCTATGATGATAATCTTTAAAATTAGCTTGGATCTGAAAGCAAAGGTGTTGTTTGGGACGCTAGGTGGCGCTGTACTAAAGGTGGGGCTGAAAGAGAGCTAAGGAACAATAGTACAAGACGGTGTTAGGAAGAAGCTCCTGACAGGGAGAATCCCCGAGATAAAAGAGGAACAGTCCCTCTCTGAAGAAAGATAATTAAGTATCTATCTAAAACCGAATTGTTTTACCCCGCACACATACTGTAAATCAAACTATTGCTCCGGTACCACAGGATCTATTTTTAGGCATCAGAACTGCTGTATGGAAAGGGTTGTATTTTCGATCAGACCCGGGAATGGCTGGCAGAATGAGGAACAACATCAGAAAAAGGAAAGTACTCTCTTTCTTTCTGTAGCTTTGCTTGTCCGGAGCGCTGTGTAGGGTGATCTGCTATTCCGTGCCTAAGAACAGGACATCAGTTCCGTAGCTGCCCGTAGGGAAACTGCTCGCAGGGCCTGGCTGATTTCACAAAATAGCAAAAAGTATTTTCAGCTCATCACCGGCTCGGGGGATGTGATAATAAAGGAGAATATAGACCGTGAACATCTGTGCGGACAGACTGACCCGTATTTGTATTGTATTGGAAAATCCATTGCAGCTGCATGGCTTTGAGGTGAAGATAGAGGATGTGAATGACAATTCCTCTAGTTTCCGAAAGAAAGAATTTATGTTTGAAATCCCAGAACTGACCCAGAAAAATACCCGCTTTCCCCTGGAAAACAAATGCCATCCAGAACTACACGATTAGCCCCAGTGAACATTTCCGGCTGTACGCGCAAGCTAGGGGAGACAGTAGTAAATATGCTGCACTGGTATTAGAAAAAAACATTAGATCGGGAGGAGCAGCCAGAATTTAATTTGATTCTCACAGCTTTTGAGGGGAGGGGGGCGGGGAAGCAGGGGCGGCTGTAGCCATTTCGCCGCCGCGAGCACGGCGGCATGTCGCGGGGGATGGGGGGGAGCGCTCTGCCGGTCGCCGGGAGGGCGGCAGGCGGCTCCGGTGAACCTCCCGCAGGCGACCGGCAGGGCGCCCCCGGCGGCATGCAGCCCCAAGCACGCGCTTGGTGTGCTGGGGCCTGGAGCCGCCCGTGCAGCAAAGGGAGCAGAAGATGAGCAGCAAAACACGTTGACTATGTATTTAGTAATGTCATTGTCTTTGGTTTCATTTCTTTTTCTAATTTCAGTAATCATATTTATAATTATTAAGATATACAAGAGAAGAAACTGTAGAGACAAATATTTCTCTGCTTCTGGTCATTTTTATGGAGATGGAAATTTCCAGAATAATTTGGTAGATGTAACAGGTAATAGAACTTTGTCCCGAGGTTATGGCTATGAAGTTTGTTTAACATCTGGATCAGGAACCAGTGAATTCAAATTCCTCAGATCCATTATCTCCACCCAGTCTTCCAGAACAACAATTTAATGGAAAAACGAATTCGGATTTTCCTATGAACTCTACCAAGGGAAACGAAGTGAAGTCATCTAGTCAGGTAAGAATATTATAATCATTTTGAAAGCAAAAAGATTGATTTTTCCATCAGTTACTTGCCTCTTTAATGTACAGGAATTATTAAGTGAATTTGAAAATGCTTAAACGTTTTACATAGATATTCTTAATTTTCTATAGCTATGTTATTTATTGATCATTTACAATAAAAATTCCTTCTTTTCCCTGTGTTAATTAACATAGGTGCCTATAAAGAAAATTCCTTCATGGTTTAGTTTTTGTAATTTTGAAGAATATTGGTAAATTATAATGTCTGTATATGATTGTCTTAGAATTTATAAACTTTTATATTTTAATATGTTAATAGTGTTAATTATGTACTGTTTGTGTCATCAGCTAGTAAAGCACAAAGCAGGATCCCTAAAAAGGGAGAAAGGACTAGAACATATGTAATGTATGGACAGTTTGTGAAAAATTGAAATAGTTTAATCTGTAAATATGGGTACAGCAAAATGTATGGAGACAAATTCATTCCGACCTGATTTCCATGTAGTCACAGCAGGTATGACCTTGATATGTAAGTGATCATCCGGTTACATAATAACTGTCCAGATGTTGGTATAGGTTCTGTGTCTGCTTTATGAATAATAGAATTGTATTTAGAAGGAGAAAAGTTTCGGAAGCCAAGTAGATACAAATAAAAATTAAAATACATATTAGCACATGAAACTGCTAGTACAGGTTTGATTCATAGCCAACAGGGGTCCAGCTGGCAGAAAAGGTGATGGTATTCTTCTGAACTTCATCTCTAAAATAAACTGCAAGCATGTGGGTCACCAAAATGTGACACGGTAGATTGTGCGGTTGTTCAAAATATGGTCGTGCCGTGCGTGGCCTCTCACCTCCGCTGGGCTTCCGGAATTTGGATCCTCCTCAGCGGACATCAATGTGCCCATGGACTGCCACTGCGCTATGGTTCTTGCACCAAACTGAGATGCCACTCACAGTAGATTGTGTAGATCTATGATCTTCTCCTTTATTCTCCAAAGAAGGAAATATTTTAAAAGCCGACATTTGAGTTATCATTGGGTATCTGTGCGCTGACTCTTCACTGAGATGAATGGGACAGTTCACAACACTCTCAGATCTATTATTTCAGCTTCTCTGCAGACTCGCATAGACACCTCTGTATCGGTTACCCTGAGTTAATATATTTTTGGTTTTCTTTGAAACTGTAACTGCTAGAGATTTGCTTATTCCTAAAGGAAATCTAAGATTCTGAAGAAGATAGTAGCCTGAGAAAAATACCGCTATGCTTTGAAGCTACCTATGAGTCCCATCTCAACTTTGTAATGAATCGGGAAGTGATTATTTGTTCTAGATCCATTTCCAGGGATCTCCCTGATGCATAAGCTGCTTCTGCCGTATCAGTCGAGGTATTACAAAGCAGACACAAATTCTAACCCCCGCAAGTGCAGAGCCGTGGGCCTGGTTTAAGAAGTGTATAACCATCTCCCCCGAATTGAATTTAGATTCCGGGAAAATATAGAAAATATTTAGATAAAGGAAAACTGTCCACAGGATGAAGTACTGATTTCAGATAAAATCCCTAACTAATATTAGGAGTTTAGATCTAAGCATGTTTTTGTTTGTTTGTTTTAAATGAATCGTTCAAATATATTATGAAACGCATTTGTCATCGTACAGGTCAATATCTGGGAATGGGTAAGGGAAGTTTCTTAGGCGTATTGGACCAAATTTATTCCGGTTGTAATCTCATTGAGGTCAATGCAGTTACACAAGGGATAAATTTATAACGAAAACAAAAAGTGTATATTTGATTTCCTTCATTACCTCTCCCTCTTGAAATCACTGTGGCGGAAAAAGTACTTCAAAGAGAAACGTTAAAATTAATCGTTTTTTACAATAAATCATGCTGATATCAAGCGTCTGTTTAATCTTTTTAATATAATAAGGCTACTCGTATTTATTTGTTTCGAATTGTACATTATTCTATTTCAGATTTCATTACATATTTTATTGCGGTTATGTTTGACGATATGAAATGGATAAACCATTTTTACATTGAAAATATCTCAGTAATTTTTAATACAGACCCTTGGTGGCGCTGCTCACCACAAAGGCGAAGAGAGAGAACTGCAGCTCCGGGTGACTCCATTAGTCAGAGACGCTGGCAGGGAAGCAGTCTATATAATAAGTGCGTTGTCCAGAATGTGAACTGCACTGTTCCTGAAAGAGCTTCAGATGGAGACTGCAAAGATTCTTGTCTGTAACCACGACTAAGGGACGCTGAAATATATGTAAAGAGAGAACGGGTCTCTGCAGAAGACGTTCGGTTACGAGGAAACAAGGGGATGAGAAATAGTGAGAAAGGCCTGACAAGGCAGGTTCTGTCTCTGATCCTTTTTCTGTGTGTGCCGGAGGTGAGAACTGAAACGCTTCGGCATGCTGTGACTGAAGAAACAGGAAGCGGGTCTTTCGTGACGAATATTGCAAGGGATTTGGGGCTGAAAGACGAGAAACTGTCCGCTCGGCTCTGAAGGGGAAAACAGTATTTTCAGCTCGACCGCAGCACTGGAGATTTGTTTGTACAAGAAAAAATAGACCGAGAGGAGCTCTGCTGGCAGATCCACCCCTGCCTGGTGCATTTTGAGATATTGCTGCGGAGTCGTCTACAGACCTACCGAGCTGAGGTAAGCGTTTATGATATAAATGATCATTCTCCAGTGTTCTTAAATAATGAATTTATCCTAAAGATCTCGGAAAGTACTATGCCTGGAAACCGATTTTTACTGGAGAGTGCCCAGGATTTAGATGTGAGCAACAACAGTCTCCAGAATTACAGCATTAGCTCTAATGACTGTTTTCAGATTTATACTGGGGATCGCAGTGACGGCAAAAAGTGCGCAGAGCTGGTGCTGGATAAACCCCTGGACCGTGAGGAGAATCCGGAGATCAGTTTCACACTCATAGCTATGGATGGTGGTTCCCCACCGCGGTCGGGTACAGCCCAAATTCGAGTTATGGTTCTGGATATAAACGACAATAATTCAGTGTTTTCTCGGCTTCTTTATAAAGTCCAGATTTTTGAAAATACACTTGAAGATTATTTGCTAGCTATAGTCTCTGCTACCGACTATTCAAATTCCATTATTCAAAATTCAAAGGAAAATCGCCAAACTCTTAAGATAAATACCGTCACCGGGGAAATTCGACTCAAGCGGCCATTGGATTTTGAAGACAGAGAAAACTATGAGATAGACATACAGGGCATGGACGGCGGGGGTCTGTCTGCAAACTGCAAAGTCTAGTGGAGTTGCTGGATATGAATGACAATGCTACGGAGGTGACGATAACATACCTTACCAGCCCTGTCCCCGAGAACTCCCAGCAGGGGAGAGTGATGGCTCTGTTCAGGGTCAGGGACCGGGACTCCGGCGATAATGGGAAAACGATCTGCTCCATAGAGGACAAGCTGCCTTTTACTGTCAGAAAAATATCAAAAAAATCCTACTCTCTGGTGACTGAAGGCGCACTATATCGTGAGAGACTATCGGAGTACAACATAACAATCACTGCTCAGGATTTGGGATCTTCCAGTCTCGCCAGTGCAGTGACAATCACCGTGAAAATATCAGATATTAACGACAATTCTCCCGTGTTTAAGGAAGCGTCATACATTATTTATATAAGAGAAAACAACGGCCCAGGGATAAAGATTGGCAAAGTCAGTGCTATTGATTTGGACTTACAGCAGAATGCCAAAGTGATATACTCTCTATTGCCTGCTGAGGTAGGTGGCCTTTCGCTTCTCTCTTATATCTCCATAAACTCGGAAAATGGGAATATGTACGTTCTGCGATCCAAGGATTACGAACAGATAAGAGAGTTCCAGGTCACAGTGAAAGCTGCAGTCATTGTCCGGGTTGTGATAACTGATGAAAATGACAACGCCCCCTTCATTTTATACCCTCTGCAGAACAGCAGCTCCCAGGCTAATGACCTGGTTCCCAGGTCGGCGGAGGCGGGTTACCCGGTGACGAAGGTAGTGGCTGTGGATGGAGATTCCGGTCAGAATTCCTGGCTTTCCTACCAGCTGCTGAAGGCCACAGACGCAAGTCTCTTCGCTGTGGGTTCCCAAAATGGTGAAATACGGACCACTAGGCCATTAAATGAACGAGACAACTTCAAGCAGAAACTTCTTATCCTTACTAAAGATAACGGAGAGCCGCCCAGATCCACCGCCTCGATGCTTAATGTGCTTCTGGCGGATGGATTTTCAGACGCGTTTTTGCAGGTTTTTGAGGTACCCAGCGAAGAAGAGAAGGACGGCACATTGACTACATATTTAGTGATAGCGCTGGCTATGATTTCATTCATTTTTTTATTTTCGATAGTAGTATTTACAATTATTAAGGAATGTAAAAGGCGGAACATTAGTGAAAAATATAACTCGGTTTGTGGCAATTTTTATGACGCTAACGGCTTCCCCGGTGATTTAGTAGGTGCCAGTGGACCCTGAATCCTACCCCAGCCGTGCCATTATGAAATCTGTTTGACAAACGGATGGAGTAACAGCGAGTTTAAATTTCTCAGACCAATAATCCCTAGTTTTATTGCTCAGAATTCTGAAATAGTCAAGGTCAGAGACAATGATTTTCTTAATAGTTCCCTTGCGGGTAGTCAGATAGAATCAGTGAGTCAGGACAGAATATCTGCTTGTGTTGATTAATATTTAATTTTTCAGATTTGCTTTGATGCTTGTTAGTAAGAGTTTAACAGAATTTTAAGCAAATTGAGTGTACATAGTAATAATTTAGCCATATATATCCCTACTGGTCATCTTCACGCCCTTGCCTTGTGCTTATGAATATTCCTCTTCTCATAGAAATCCATTGATGATGATGATGTCTTTGCGTGTACAGATATTATTTTAGATTAGATTTTTGGTTAAATTTTCGAGAGCGACATAAATGCCTAAATCATTTTTTAAAATGGGACTTGGTTCTAAATCACTTAGTCACTTTTGAAAATTTTAGCCTTTGTTGCGAAACTGTAATATTGTGTGGGATGAAGAACATGTAACTCTGTCAGCTCTACTGAAGTCTCGATAAAATTATTCCACTTTGAACTCTGCTTGATAAGGTTCATGAGGTCACTTAGTTCCATGAATTAACATATAATGCAACATACGTGTAAAATGTTTTCATGTAGAAAAAGATGAGGCAATCTCCCGACTGATTTCCTTTAGGACTAGAATGTAGGGATCGCTATTAGCTGAAAAGACTGGAAGTGCCATTTCTTAGCTTATCCACCTGCATTGTGGAAGTCATGGAACAACACTGTTCCCCAGATATAGAAAGTATAATATGTGTCTGGATCAAAATTTTCCAGATGGGGGCCTAAACACAGGCAAGCAAACGCATATTCAGGCACCCGAATAAAAGTAGCTTTTTTTTCTGGACTTCCATTTTCTTCAATGGGAGTTGAAAGACCGTTGTAACTTGGAAAGTTAGACCACGCCTCTAAGGTGCCTAACTTTAAATACTGATTTTGCAGACCGTTACCCTCGCCTTTAATTTCTCCATTGACGGTTGAGCTCACAACCACCTTTGGAAACTCTTTCAAATTTCTTCATATTATTTTGATTAAAAACAAATCTGACCCTTAACATACGTTCTTCGATATGGGTCATACCCCTAACATGTGTATATTCATAACAGAGATATGACCCTTTCCAGGTTTAGCTGTGGCCCTCACAATTAATCACTTTTTAACTTGGTTCATCAAACGCTGAGGGAGACTTACCCGCCAGAGATCTCTGGCTAATATCATGGTCACTGACCACTAGCACTTTTAGCATTGAAATTATGGCACATAATCCCAACAGTCATGTCCTGTGTGTGTGTTCATCTGTTGCTTAAATGTTGTAGTTGTTTACATCATTATTCACTCAAATTAACCGTTTCTGTGTTAAATTAGCACATATCAGGAGTAAGATTAAGCAATTTGAAGTGAAATAACTGGAATGTATTGTGACTGCATGTTCTGTTCCTTAAACTCAAATAAAATCTGTATTTCTCATGCTTCAAGTTAATAATACCACTACTTCTCTCTCACCGTTTCCTGCTTAATTATGCAGATGCTTCTATATCATATTTTTAGGGAATTATACATAGTTACCACTACTTCCCTGTCTTTTATTTTCTCTTTGCTCTGGACCTCTCTTGCTGGGGCTGATTTTCCAACCTGTGTTCATTTTCTGCTCTCCCTTGAATGCTCCACCTAAACCAAAGTGGAACCAGACTGCTGGCAGGAAACATTAAAAAGGTTGTAGAGCAGTTTTTAAACTAGGAGATGGGGGAAAGCAGACTGCTGCAGAGGAACATGTGGATGGGACAGAGACTTCTCTTTGGGGAGAGTCTAATGATGGAGAATCTCCAGGTTATAGTCAGGAGCAGAGGATGGAAGAGGATAATGTAAGGGCCAGATCAGATGATAAACATTCATATCAAAAAGATTCTGACACATCAGAAAAGGGCAGACAAATAAACAGTGACAAGCTTTTAAAGTGCTTGTACACAAATGCTAGAAGTCTAAATAATAAAATGGGTGAACTAGAGTGCCTTGTGATAAAGGAGGATATTAATATAATAGGCATCACAGAAACCTGGTGGACTGAGGACAATCAATGGGACACAATCATTCCGGAGTACAAAATATATCGGAAGGACAGAACAGGTTCGTGCAGGGGGGGAGTGGCACTATATGTGAAAGAAAATGTAGATTCAAATGAAGTAAAAATCTTAAGCGAATCCACATGTTCCATAGAATCTCTATGGATAGAAATTTCATGCTCTAATAAAAATATAACATTAGGGATCTATTATCGACCACCTGACCAGGACAGTAATAGTGATGATGAAATGCTAAGGGAAATTAGAGAGGCTATCAAAATTAAGAACCCAATAATAGTGGGGGATTTCAATTATCCCCATATTGACTGGGAACATTTCACTTCAGGATGAAATGCAGAGATAAAATTTCTTGATACTTTAAATGACTGCTTCATGGAGCAGCTGGTACGGGAACCCACAAGGGAGAGGCAACTCTAGATTTAATCCTGAGTGGAGCGCAGGAGCTGGTCCAAGAGGTAACTATAGCAGGACCGCTTGGAAATAGTGACCATAAATACAATAGCATTCAACATCCCTGTGGTGGGAAGAACATCTCAACAGCCCAACACTGTGGCATTTAATTTCAAAAGGGGGAACTATACAAAAATGAGGGGTTAGTTAAACAAAAGTTAAAAGGTACAGTGACTAAAGTGAAATCCCTGCAAGCTGCATGGGCGCTTTTTAAAGACACCATAATAGAGGCCCAACTTCAATGTATACCCCAAATTAAGAAACACAGTAAAAGAACTAAAAAAGAGCCACCGTGGCTTAACAACCATGTAAAAGAAGCAGTGAGAGATAAAAAGACTTCCTTTAAAAAGTGGAAGTCAAATCCTAGTGAGGCAAATAGAAAGGAGCATAAACACTGCCAAATTAAGTGCAAAGTGTAATAAGAAAAGCCAAAGAGGAGTTTGAAGAACGGCTAGCCAAAAACTCCAAAGGTAATAACAAAATGTTTTTTAAGTACATCAGAAGCAGGAAGCCTGCTAAACAACCAGTGGGGCCCCTTGATGATCGAGATACAAAAGGAGCGCTTAAAGACGATAAAGTCATTGCAGAGAAACTAAATGGATTCTTTGCTTCAGTCTTCACGGCTGAGGATGTTAGGGAGATTCCCAAACCTGAGCTGGCTTTTGTAGGTGACAAATCTGAGGAACTGTCACAGATTGAAGTGTCACTAGAGGAGGTTTTGGAATTAATTGATAAACTCAACATTAACAAGTCACCGGGACCAGATGGCATTCACCCAAGAGTTCTGAAAGAACTCAAATGTGAAGTTGCGGAACTATTAACTAAGGTTTGTAACCTGTCCTTTAAATCGGCTTCGGTACCCAATGACTGGAAGTTAGCTAATGTAACGCCAATATTTAAAAAGGGCTCTAGAGGTGATCCCGGCAATTACAGACTGGTAAGTCTAACGTCAGTACTGGGCAAATTAGTGAAACAATAGTTAAGAATAAAATTGTCAGACACATAGAAAAACATAAACTGTTGAGCAATAGTCAACATGGTTTCTGTAAAGGGAAATCGTGTCTTACTAATCTATTAGAGTTCTTTGAAGGGGTCAACAAACATGTGGACAAGGGGATCCAGTGGACATAGTGTACTTAGATTTCCAGAAAGCCTTTGACAAGGTCCCTCACCAAAGGCTCTTACGTAAATTAAGCTGTCATGGGATAAAGGGAAGGTCCTTTCATGGATTGAGAACTGGTTAAAAGACAGGGAACAAAGGTAGGAATTAATGGTAAATTCTCAGAATGGAGAGGGGTAACTAGTGGTGTTCCCCAAGGGTCAGTCCTAGGACCAATCCTATTCAATTTATTCATAAATGATCTGGAGAAAGGGGTAAACAGTGAGGTGGCAAAGTTTGCAGATGATACTAAACTACTCAAGATAGTTAAGACCAAAGATTGTGAAGAACTTCAAAAAGATCTCACAAAACTAAGTGATTGGGCAACAAAATGGCAAATGAAATTTAATGTGTATAAATGTAAAGTAATGCACATTGGAAAAAATAACCCTAACTATACATGCAATCTGATGGAGGCTAATTTAGCTACAAGAAGTCAGGCAAAAAGATCTTGGAATCATCGTGGATAGTTCTCTGAAGATGTCTACGCAGTGTGCAGAGGTGGTGAAAAAAGCTAATAGGATGTTAGGAATAATTAAAAAGGGGATAAAGAATAAGACTGAGAATATATTATTGCCCTCATATAAATCGATGGTACACCCATATCTCGAATACTGTGTATAGATGTGGTCTCCTCACCTCAAAAAAGATATACTGGCACAGAAAAGGTTCAGAAAAGGCCACCTAACATGATTAGGGGGTTGTAATGAGTCCCATATGAGGAAAGATTAAAGAGTCTAGGACTCTACAGCTTGGAAAAGAGGAGACTAAGGGGGGATATGATAGAGGTCTATAAAATCATGAATGAATCAAAAACTAGGGGTTACCAAATGAAATTAATAGGGAGCAGGTTTAAAACAAATACAAGGAAGTTCTTCTTCATGCAGCGCACAGTCAACTTGTGGAACTCCTTACCTGAGGAGGTTGTGAAGGCTAGGACTTTAACAGCATTTAAAAGAGAACTGGATAAATTCATGGTGGTTAAGTCCATTAATGGCTATTAGCCACGATGGGGAAGAAATGGTGTCCCTAGCCTCTGTAGGTCAGAGGGTGGAGATGGATGGCAGGAGAGAGATCACTTGATCATTGCCTGTTAGGTCCACTCCCTCTGGGGCACCTGGCATTGGCCGCTGTCGGTAGACAGGATACTGGGCTAGATGGACCTTTGATCTGACCCAGTACGGCCATTCTTATGTTATGTTCTCCAACTGATGTTTTTTTTTAAAAAAACAAACAAACAATCAAAAAAACCACAGTGACCAAAAATGGATACCTGAAGTCTAAGCAGGGTTGAAAACCCTTACAGATGAAAATCCCATGAATACTAACAGTATGACACTTGCTCTATGTGTGTTGACATTACAAAGATGTCGACTGAGACTCAAGTTAATTCCTACTCTAATCAGATAGTTTTCGCTACGATGGCTAAGCTCATCCCATTTAATACTCTAATTAGATTGTTCTTCCTACCATAACCATGTTATATTTATTTTTGCTTAATACCCAATTATTGATTATTCTCCAGTTTATGAAGTTATACTATGTGCTCCAAGGTAGATAGGATTATGCTTAGTTATATATTATTCACACTTTTTCATTTTTTATTTATTCTTCACTTTTTCCTCCATCTCTTTCTTGAATATTATCTGAACCAGAATGCACTATGTGCAGCTCTCTCAAGACCTACTCCTAGCGGGATAGTGAGCTATAAATAATTCTCTTGTGTATTTGATTATTTAAAGCAAGTCTGACTCCCGATGGCCCACATGCTGTAGTTTATCCATAAGAATATGGAGTGGAACTCTATTAGGCACCAGATTCAATAGAATGACCATAGTGCATTGACCTGATCCTGCTACCCTGACTCCACTTCTATGGACTTTAAAGGGCCTGGTGAAGGCTTTGTTGAGGACCCACAACACATGTGGATGTCATTGCTCAGCAGCACAGCGTCATTCACACAAGAAAGTGGACAATGAGATAAATGCTTCTTCAGTGGTGACAGAGTATCACATTGTTTTCACTGAATATATTAGACGTTCTAATAATAATACTGTAATTTGATAAATGTATGAGGGGGGGGAAATTTAGGCAACAAAAACAAAGGTCCTTTTAATTAAAGCATTTGTTCTGGTCTTTATAGTAGCAAATGGTGACACATTTAGGAAGTGAAGGACAATAAAATTGTTACTATAACTTCAGAAACTCATTTATGAAAATCATGTCAAGTGATGCCACTCAGAAAGGTTCAAAGTGTTAATAATAATTGTGAGTCTCCCTTTGTGGAATTTCATTTGAAATCAGTTTGAATACTAGAATCATAGACATATAGGGCTAGAAGGGACCTTGAGATATCATGAAGTCCAACCCCCTGCACTGTGGCAGGACCAAGTAAACCTAGACCTAGACCATTCCTGATGAGTGTTTGTCCAACCTGTTCTTAAAAACCTCCAGTGACAGCATTGTACAACCTCCCTTTGAACCCTATTCAGGAGCATAACTACTCTTGTAGTTAGAAAGTTTTTCCTAATATCTAAACTTAATCTCCTTTGCTACAGATTAAGTCCATTACCTCTTGTCCTCTCTTCAGTGGCTATGGAGAACAGTAGATCACAGTCCTCTTGATAAGAGCCAATAACATATTTGAAGACTTTTATCAGGTCCCACCTCAGTCTTCTTTTCTCAACATGCCCAATTTGTCTAACCTTTCCTCAGAGGTCAGGTTTTCTAAACCTTTGATCATATTTGTTTCTCTCCTCTGGACTCTCTCCAACTTCTCCACATGTCTCTTAAAGTGTGAGGCCCAGAATTGGACTCAATACTCCAGCTGAGATCTCACCAGTACCAAGCAGAGCAGGACAGTTACCTCCCATGCCTTAGATACAACACTTCTGCTAATACACCCTGTAATGATATTAGTGGGGTTTTTTTTCCAGAAAGGCATCAGATTGTTGACTTGTATTCAATTTGTGATCTACAATAACCTCCAAATCCTTTTCAGCAGTATTACCATCTAGCCAGTTATTGCCATTTTGCAGTTGGGCCAGGGATGGCGCCCCAGTCCAGGGAAGTGAGCTGCAGCCTAACTAAGAATTGAAAAAAGCTTCAAAATATATTTTGTATAATTTGTATTGATAATATATACGGATTTAAGGATAATTTGTGATTTTATTTAAATGTAACAACTCACTCTCTCCAAAAGAAAAGTGCAGTGCCAGCAACTTTGAAGAATGTAATGCAGAAGGAGGCTTTTGCTATAGCTAATAGTGCCTCAATAAGTTGCTTTGTTAACATGGCATTTTACATCCCTACTTATGTAAGGGCCTTGATGTGGTAACCACTGCTTGGTGAGGCCATGGCAGGATTGTAGCAATTAAACCCAAGCTACACAGAGGTTGCAGGGAGTGGGAATGAAGCATGTAGCCTGAGCCTCTCCAGCCTTCGACCCGGTGAGGCAGGCCCCATGCTTGTGCATGAGCAGCTGCCCAGCTCCAAGCCTGCCTGATGCAAGGCTCCCAGCCCCAACCCAGATAGCAGTGACAGTGGTGGCTCCAGCTCCAGGGTCTGACTGCTGCTTCTTCTTTACTAAAAATAAGGTAAGTTTTTTAACAGCTGTTAAATAATACATTGCGCAGGAGTAGAAATAACTATTTTGTGATTTGTTCCTCACCTGTCCAAAAAGTCACCCTGAGTGGTGTATTTGATTTTTCTTTCTTAAAGGAGGTACTTTGCATTTGTCTTTATTGAATTTAATTTTGTTGATTTCAGACCAATTCCACAATTTTTCAAGGCCTTTTAGAATTCTAATCCTGTCCTTCAAAGTGCTTGCAATCCCTCCCAGCTCGGTGTCATCCATAATTTTAAGGAAGTTAAGAGTATTTTTAAGGAAGTTAAGTTTCAGCAGACATCAAAGCTCCAAAAACAGGAACACTGACAGCAGCAACAATATTCCACAGCACTAACAACACTGGGTAGGACAAATTGGCTCAGAAAGCAATTTGCCAGACTTACTATAGAGACTATTTTATTTTACTGTTTGTTTAATGCCGACAACTGTGCTATATGGAGTACAAGATAACCTCTCCCCCACAGATTTTACAGTTGAAGAAACAGTAACCAGACCTTTAGATGTTCTGGGCAGCCTCAACTCACATTAATATCGAGGTGAACTTCGGCTGCTTTGCACCTCTGAGTTTTCGGATTAGGTACTATTTGAAAAAAAATAGACTAAAATACACATTAAATATTCAGTATGTATGTTCTTGCTTTCCGTATTAGTATGTTACTTAAATAGATTTACCTTCTATAAAAACGTTTATTAATTCAGGATATCTAAAAAGAAAGCAATATCATAGCCATTCTGTAAAAGAGATAGAACCACCATAGAACAGATTTTCCAAGCGGTTTTACAAGGACGAAGACCGCGTTCAGACGCGTAGTGGCGCTGTTGGCTAAGAAGGGGAAAGATTACAACCGGCGATTCTGGCGTCACAAGGCTAGAACACAACAGGACCAGAATGCAGGAGGTGAGATAGGGGTTCTTTGTCTGGTATCGCAGACAAAAACAAAATTATAAAGGCGTTGGATTAACTGAATCCGTAGAAAGGAAATATACAGACTAAAGTAAATCTTTTGGAAATCAGAATTCTGCAATGAATTTCCACTAGTGTCGTTATTTCTCGATCGATGTCTGTGTGTTCTTTCCTATTAAGAATGGCGGATAAGAAGAGGAGAACAACAATCAAAAGGCAAGTCGCTTCTCTCGTTCTATTTCTTTGCGTGTGGGCCCTCGGATGCGAGACCGTTCGCTATGCTGTACCGGAGGAAATGGAGAGCGGGTCCTTTGTGGCTAATGTAGCAAATGATCTAGGGCTAGACCCGAAGGGACTGTCTGCTCGCAGGGCCCGTGTGGTTTCCGAAGGCATTCGCCAGCATTTCCAGCTAAATAGCAACACCGGGAACTTGTTTATTACAGAGAAACTGGACAGAGAGGAACTGTGTGCGCAAACTGACCCCTGCATTTTGTATTTTGAAATAATCCTGGAAAATCCCTTGCAGTCCTATCGTGGTGAGGTAAGGGTTTATGATGTAAATGATCATTCTCCGGAGTTCTCAGATAATGAGCTGCTTCTGAAGATGCCCGAAAGTACTCCGCCTGGGTCCCGATTCCCCCTGGCAAGCGCCCAGGATTTAGATGTCGGGAACAACAGCTTGCAGAGCTACGCCATCAGTTCAACAGACCATTTCCGCGTATGCACTCGCCATCGCAGCGACGGCAGGAAGTACGCGGAGCTGGTGTTGGAGACACCTTTGGATCGAGAGGAGCAGGCAGAAATTAGCTTCATGCTGACTGCGATAGACGGAGGCTCCCCAGCGCTGTCCGGAGCAGCGGAGATACGAATAACTGTTCTGGATATCAATGATAATGTTCCCGAGTTTTCCCAAACTCTTTATAGAGCACGGGTTTTGGAAAATTCCGAACAAGATTATGTGGTTCTGACAGTTTCCGCAACTGATTTAGACGAAGGGATTAATGGCGCAATATCATATTCATTTAGCCTAAAATCCAAGAAGAATGTCAGCGCATTCAGTATAAACCCGGTAACTGGGAAGATTCGACTTTTGGGACCACTAGATTTTGAGGAAACAGAAATCTATGAAATAGACGTTCAAGCTACAGATGGCGGGGGGCTGTCAGCGCACAGCGAAGTCCTGGTGGAGGTGGTGGATGTCAATGACAATGCCCCAGAGGTGAAAGTAACATCTCTTGTTAGTCTGATACCGGAAGATTCCGCTCCTGAGACCGTGGTGGCCCTCTTCAATGTCAGAGACCGGGATTCCGGGGACAACGGGAGAATAGTCTGTTCCATAGAAGACGATCTGCCGTTTTCTGCAAAACCAACTTCAAAAAATTCCTACTCTTTAGTGACCGAAAATGCATTTGACCGAGAAAAAGTATCGGAGTATGACATAACCATCGCAGCCAGGGATTTGGGTACTCCCACTCTTTCTACTGAAGAGAGAATCATCGTGAAAATATCCGACATTAATGACAATTCTCCAGAGTTCAGTCAAACATCATACACTATGTATGTCCGAGAAAATAATGGTCCGGCTGTATTGATAGGGAAAGTCAATGCTTTTGATTCAGACTCAGAGCAGAATGCCAAAGTGACATACTCTCTATGGCCTGCTGAGGTAGGCGGCCTTCCTCTTCTCTCCTATATCTCCATAAACTCGGAAAACGGGAATGTGTACGCTCTGCGATCCATGGATTATGAACAAATAAGAGAGTTCCAGGTTACAGTGAGAGCTGCAGATGGCGGGTCCCCGCCACTGAGCTCTGAAGTCATTGTCCGGGTTGTGATAATTGATGAAAATGACAACGCCCCCTTCATTTTATACCCTCTGCAGAACAGCAGCTCCCCAGCTAATGACCTGGTTCCCAGATCGGCGGAGGCGGGTTACCTGGTGGCAAAGGTGGTGGCTGTGGATGGAGATTCCGGTCAGAATTCTTGGCTTTCCTATCACTTGATGAAGGCCACTGACCCAGTTCTATTTACTATCGCTTCCCAAAATGGTGAAATAAGAACCACGAGGCTAATAACAGATCGAGATACGATGAAGCAGAAACTCATTGTGGTTGTTAGAGACAGCGGAGAATTGCCCCTTTCGTCATCTGCAACTTTAAACATAGCTCTAGTGGATGGGTTTTCGGACTTACACATGCGGTTTACAGATGCAGCTGTGGAAGAGGAAGAGAATGGCACATTAACGATGTACTTAATAATTTCCTTGTGCTTAGTATCATTTGTTTTTTTTATTTCAATAATAGTATTTATAACTATCAAGCTTTATAGAA
Source organism: Chelonoidis abingdonii (assembly GCF_003597395.2). Lineage (NCBI taxonomy): Eukaryota > Metazoa > Chordata > Testudines > Testudinidae > Chelonoidis > Chelonoidis abingdonii. Next base: position 72,938,942 of record NC_133775.1, on the reverse strand, counting down.
GACGAGTTTATGGAGAAAGATTCATGTCTGCTTCTGGTAATTTTTATGGTAATAGCAACTTCCAAAATAATTTGATAGATGTAAAGGGTAACGGAACTCTGTCTCACAGTTATCGTTATGAAGTCTGTTTAACGACGGGATCAGGAAACAGCGAATTCAAATTCCTCAGACCCATTATTCCCTCTCTTCCACCTCAGCATGTCATTGCTGGAATGGACTCTGGAAAAGAACAGGATCTTCTTACTAACTTCCAGCTGAACACGGACGCAGAATCAGCGAATGAGGTTAGATTGATCTTCTATAGTATTTTTATTTCATTTTCGTTAATTATTTATTTAAAGTGTACCAGTCATTAAAAGGTAATTTAGAAGTTTTTATTTTCAAAATTATTCAGAGAGCTATTCCTTTCCTTCTCTAACGTACATATAAATATTGGTTTTACAATGGCTTTACAATTTGAAGTTAGTATTTGTCTGTGTACATTTAATGTTTTGTAGTTTTATGTATTTTGGTTCAGAAATATTTGGGTTATTAGGTAGGTATCTTCAGCAATGAACAGATGTGAAAAGAGTTGGAAAATATTAAAATACTAATGGTGCATTGTGTACGCATGTTATAAGGACATTATTAGTTTACCTTTTTTGGAAATACTCTTGAATGTCCTAGTAGGGTAGACTGATTTGTACTTTTGTTAAGGAGAGCTGGTGTTATTAAAAATCAGACTTTGCCATAAGTGTGGGTTAACAGGCAATTGGAGATGATAAATTAATGGATTTAGCCAGTTACACGCTGTTATGCTGACTCACTGTTACCCAATTAAGTTAATCGAGGCTCTAGGTAAGCTCCCTATGGGGCCTCATAACCCCCCTGCGACAGTGTAGCCCCACCCACTTGTATTGGCCCTGTCCCTCCTCCAGCTGGGATCAGCTCTTCTTTTAGGCTAGCTGCTCTCTCGGACATTATACTATTGTTTACGGAATTTCACTTGCCTCCATAACAGCTGGATACATTTTAAATAATGTTTTAGAATTCATACAAATGGCAACGTCCCCTTCATTTTATACCTTCTTCAAAACATCACCTCCCTTGCTAACGAACTGGTTCCCAGAACAGCAGATTCGGGTTACCTTGCGATGTCAGTAGTGAAAATTGTGGTCAGAAATCTGGGCTTTCCTGCCAAACGCTGAAGGCCACTGAACCAGGTCAATGTGGAACTCTATAATGGGGAAATAAGAACCGTTAGGTAATAACAGATCCGAACAGTATAGCGCGAAGACTGGTTATTATGGGTATGAGTGCATTATCCCCAATACATTATTCTCCGTTCCTAAATCATCATTTCAATACTGATACGAAAGTTTGGAATAACCCAGATTTTCAAAAGAACTCTTTGCGAAACGAATTATTATCGATGTCCAGGTGAACTATTAGCTTATGTAATTCTGTTTTTGCTGTTCTCGTTTTATCGCGAAAACATGTTCTTCATGATTTTCCAGGGTTTATGTTACACTTGACATCCGTTTTATTATGTCCTGCCAATCGATTCTATTTATGTACTTTCCCCATATGTGACTATATAATATTTAATACATTGCTTATAGAAGCGTGTGTATATGTTTAATAGATATAGGTAAGCTATTTTGATAGACTTGTTTTCAAATTTTAGATATTTGGTTTATGTAACTCTTTTTGTCATGAAATTGTAAACATTTTTACTCTATGATTAAGCTATTTTGCCATTTATTATTTTAATTTAATCCGGGAATTAATTTAATTCGGTTGTTAAAATGCCACTTTCTGGTTGTCTGGAGAGACGAAAAAGCATTGCTCAATTTTCTTATTAGATTCAGAAGGACGTGAGGAGACATAAAGCTTGGCTTTATCCATGTATTGGAAGCATTTGAGCCTATGAACTCTCTGGACCTGTTTAAAGAGATTTCATATATAGATTGAAAAGGGAAAGAGAGGGACTGCTTTTTATTTATTTACTCTTGTGTTGACTATCTGTTGAGGCTTTTCAAACACTTAAAAAGACAATCCCTGTTATGAGGAACCCACAATCTAAGGGATCCCCTTGAAGTCTTGTACGGAGACCTTTAAGGGAGGAGAAGTAGCTGCCTTTCATGGCTCTCTGGACTCTGTAGAATGGGAACCGTAGAATCATAGAATCATAGAATATCAGGGTTGGAAGGGACCTCAGGAGGTTATCTAGTCCAATCCCCGGCTCAAAGCAGGACTGCCAGGGCTTTGTCAAGCCTGACCTTAAAAACCTCTAAGGAAGATGATTCCACCACCTCCCTAGGTAACTCATTCCAGTGCTTCACCACCCTCTTAGTGAAAAAGTTTTTTCTTAAATCCAACCTAAACCTTCCTCACTGCAACTTGAGACCATTACTCCTTGTTCTGTCATCTGCCACCACTGAGAACAGTCTAGATCCATCCTCTTTGGAACCTCCTTTCAGATAGTTGAAAGCAGCTATCAAATCCCCCTTCATTCTTCTCTGCTGCAGACTAAACAATCCCAGTTCCCTCAGCCTCTCCTCATAAGCTATGTGCTCCAGCCCCCTAATCATTTTTGTTGCCC